>NC_084747.1:13333306-13495806 GCF_033978785.1 Entelurus aequoreus | reverse complement strand
AGTGTCTAGCTCAAGGACACAACGGACGTGACTAGGATGGTAGAAGGTGGGGATTGAACCAGTAACCCTCAGATTGCTGGCACGGCCACTCTCTCAACTTTGCCACGCCGCCCCCAGAGGCAAATTGTTTTTCCACTCGACTGGTACTTTAATTTGAAACTCACATGGATTTAGATAAGAAAAAATTGGAGGCACATCATGTTTTTACATCTGAGGGGTCCACAAATTAAGCATTAATCGGTGAAAGACAAAGTTGGACTTATTCGTGCATCGCTAAGTAACGCATTTGATTGGCACAACGAGTGCCGTGCTGCTGTGATTGCGACGCTAATGAGAAAAGGATAAGTTAGTTTGCAGTTGATTTCCTGCTACATATATTAGTCTTATCTACAATTCATGTCTGCAGTTGTTTTCATGGTGTGAAGTAGGGCTGCAACAACTAATCGATTAAAATCGATTATAAAAATAGTTGGTGATTAATTTAGTCGTTGGATCTATGCTATGCACATGTGCAGAGGCTACTTTTTTTTTTTTTTAAATAAGCCTTTATTTATAAACTGCAACATTTACAAACAGCTGAGAAACAATAATCAAAATAAGTATGGTGCCAGTATGCTGTTTCCCCCCCCAATATAATACTGAAAAGGATAGAAATGTAGTTTGTCTCTTTTATCTGATTATTAATCTTAGTAATAATCGACATATTAATCGATTATCAAATTAGTTGTTAGTTGCAGCCCTAATATATATATATATACACACTACCGTTCAAAATTTTGGGGTCATCCAAACAATTTTGTGGAATAGCCTTCATTTCTAAGAACAAGAATAGACTGTCGCATTTCAGATGAAAGTTCTCTTTTTCTGGCCATTTTGAGCGTTTAATTGACCCCACAAATGTGATGCTCCAGAAACTCAATCTGCTCAAAGGAAGGTCAGTTTTGTAGCTTTTGTAACGAGCTAAACTGTTTTCAGATGTGTGAACATGATTGCACAAGGGTTTTCTAATCATCAATTAGCCTTCTGAGCCAATGAGCAAACACATTGTACCATTAGAACACTGGAGTGATAGTTGCTGGAAATGGGCCTCTATACACCTATGTAGATATTGCACCAAAAACCAGACATTTGCATCTAGAATAGTCATGTACCACATTAGCAATGTATAGAGTGTATTTCTTTAAAGTTAAGACTAGTTTAAAGTTATCTTCATTGAAAAGTACAGTGCTTTTCCTTCAAAAATAAGGACATTTCAATGTGACCCCAAAAGTTTGGGGTCACATTGAAATGTCCTTATTTTTGAAGGAAAAGCACTGTACTTTTTGAGTTTCTGGAGCATCACATTTGTGGGGTCAATTAAACGCTCAAAATGGCCAATTTTGTACTGTTTTTGTACTTTGATTATTATTTCTCAACTGTTTGTAAATGTTGAAATTTATAAACAAAGGCTTATAAAATTTGGAGCGGAATATTCAAAATGGCTGACTGAATTTATGGCATTTTAGACTGTTTTTTCACATAATTTGCAGACTGTAAATACAATTGGACATGGTTTAATTGATAGAATGTATCACAAATAAGCATTAAAAATCAACTTGTTTTTCCACTCTACTTGGATTGAAGTCGTAGCGAGCAGTAACGCCTTGGTGATGAAGAATGGTTGAAATCTTTCATTGATTTCTTTGGAAGCTTGTTTTGCTCTTCCACTTTCTTCATTTGACTTTTGCATTCTTTCATCTCCTCTGATGTGAACTCCACTGCCTTCTTCAAGCTAACAATCATGGCGGCTCTTTCTTTACATTCTTCAACAAGGTCAGCTAATTTCGATTTTAAAGGCTTGAAATAACTTTCAAATGACAAAACTTCAACTCACTCACCTTCATCTTTCGTCTTTATCTCCGTTGGTGATTTGCTGGAAGTTGGTGGCGCTGATTCTCTTTCATGTTCTCTTTTAGCGGACGTCGCCATCTTAGCATAGCAGTAGTCGTCTATCTTCTATCACGTCTTCAATCTTCACTTCAGCTAACACTCCATCGCTCCAAACTCAACTTCCGTTTCGGGCGCTTTAGAAAAATCGAATCCTTGATGTATTTGTTTCTATATTTGCTGTGACTTTACACAGCAGTTTGAAACGGGCAACCCACAGCCACTCAGTCCGCCATCTTGCTTCTCACCGAGCCTTTCACTTCCGGAAATACGGTCGGTTCTGCGCATGTGCGAGGCCAAAGACCTTTCATTCTTTCCTTATTTTTTGTTTTGTTTCTGCGGGGTCACGTGCTGTGATTTTTGAATGTTTTTATTTTTCGAGCCTTTCACTTCCGGAAATACGGTCGGTTCTGCGCATGTGCGAGGCCAAAGACCTTTCATTCTTTCCTTCTTTTTTGTTTTGTTTCTGCGGGGTCACGTGCTGTGATTTTTGAATGTTTTTATTTTTTTAATAAAAAGAAAAGCTTACATAATAGACAAAGAGAACCGCAACATAAACATTAACAATTTGATTGATTGATTGATTGAAACTTTTATTAGTAGATTGTACAGTACAGTACATATTCCGTACAATTGACCACTAAATGGTAACACCCCAATAAGTTTTTCAACTTGTTTAAGTCGGGGTCCACGTTAATCAATTCATGGTAAGGAGTAGTTAATGATTCACGACACAGAAAAAACACGCAGAACATCCATCGATCCATTTTCTACCGCTTGTCCCTTTCAAGGTTTCTTTATTCCATCCATCCATCCATTTTCCTCCGCTTATCCGAGGTCGGGTCGCGGGGGCAGCAGCCTAAGCAGAGAAGCCCAGACTTCCCTCTCCCCAGCCACTTCGTCCAGCTCCTCCCGGGGGATCCAGAGGCGTTCCCAGGCCAGCCGGGAGACATAGTCTTCCCAACGTGTCCTGGGTCTTCCCCGTGGCCTCCTGCCGGTCGGACGTGCCCCAAACACCTCCCTAGGGAGGCGTTCGGGTGGCATCCTGACCAGATGCCCGAACCACCTCATCTGGCTCCTCTCCATGTGGAGGAGCAGCGGCTTTACTCTGAGCTCCCCCCGGATGTCAGAGCTTCTCACCCTATCTCTAAGGGAGAGACCCGCCACCCGGCGGAGGAAACTCATTTGGGCCGCTTATACCCGTGATCTTGTCCTTTCGGTCATAACCCAAAGCTCGTGACCATAGGTGAGGATGGGAACGTAGATTGGCTGGTAAATTGAGAGCTTTGCCTTCCGGCTCAGCTCCTTCTTCACCACAACGGATCGATACAGCGTCCGCATTACTGAAGACGCCGTACCGATCCGCCTGTCGATCTCACGATCCACTCTTCCCTCACTCGTGAACAAGACTCCGAGGTACTTGAACTCCTCCCCTTGGGGCAAGATCTCCTCCTCAACTTGGAGATGGCACTCTACCCTTTCCCGGGCGAGAACCATGGACTCGGACTTGGAGGTGCTGATTCTCATCCCAGTCGCTTCCCACTCCGCTGCAAACCGATCCAGTGAGAGCTGAAGATCCTGGCCAGGTGAAGCCTTCAGGACCACATCATCACGTTTCTTTATTCGTCGTTTACATTTCCATTGACAATATGATCTTCAACATCTTACTCACCCTTTTCACATAACTGTCATTGCACTGAATGACTCACGCAGGCACAACTTAATTCCAAAGAGCCCAGTGTTTCCCACGGAACTGCAATCTATTTGTGGTGGTAAGGCGTATCAAGCCAAATTAGGGCCAAAAGTTTTGCACTTAATCAAATTTTGATGTTGAAAAATAAAAAAATGGTGTCACATTTTCCCCACGTTGACTCTAATGATGATTTCTGCTTTTTATTGTTATGGCAGGACCACCAAGCTGAGGAACAGTTTCTTTCCAGGAGATGTTAGACTGCTGAACTCCAATGGTGCTCTTGTCATCCCGACTTGGCTGAACTGGGCTTTTATTCGCTTTGGTTTGCTGTCATCATTTCTTCATTTTACTTGCGCTACAGGGTAACAATATTTCTATTCATAATCCATTTCTATCATAACTACTTGTAGAAGTTGCTTTCTAGCAGTTCCACTGTAGACGCGGCACAGGAGCCAAGCGTGCAGTTTTAACAAAGTTTTAATGTGCATAGATTTTTGTCAAAGTCTTTCTCCAGCAGAACGTGACTTTTCAGTCACGTCCGTATCCTCTCTTCCCTCCTGCTCTCGGCCGCCTACTGTTAAAGACAACAGATGATTAGATTAACACGTACCACCTGGGAAATCTAATCACCTGTCAGCTGTGTCTCGCCGTCAGCACATCCATCCGATGGTGCTTGTCCTCAGCACCACAGACAGAGGCGGTGACCTTTGCTCCTGCTGGCCACACCTCCCTCCACACTACTGTATATCCCAATATATTTGAACTATTATGTATGTACTATTGTTCTTGTAGTACTAAATTCAGTACCATCTCATGTTTGCTGGTATGACAATAACGTTCCTTGAAAACTTCCGACAGTTTTACTGCTTCAAATGAAAATGATTGTACAATTGTTCTTGATAACCGCACCCGGATAAACTCACGGACTGGTGATACTCAGTTTTTTAAAACGTCATCTTTATTTAGAGAAAGTGATACAAAAACCTACACTGAACAAACATGTCTTTTAGAACAGCAACAGAGTGATTATATAAGTACAAATATCTTCTATAAATCTTCAAAATGTGGTCATAAGAAAAATACCTTCAGTAGTTGCCAGACTATCATTAATAGCCAGACAAAGTAAGATATTACAACACAACTACTATACAGTAAAGGTAAATATGAAGATCCATACATGACGTGTCTACATACAACAGGAAGTGAACACACGCAACGTCACATAAACCAAAATCATTCCATAAAATGGAAGAAAATAAACATATTGAAACACCTGTGGAAATTTGTTCTATTATTTTTTTAAACGTTACTTCAGAGTCCTTAAGTCAGTCATAAGGGAAAACAATTGTTAAAACCAACAACAAAGTAAGGATGTGATTGACCAGCAGAAAGGGGGCAGTGCTGAAGAAGTGGAACCATCCAGTCCCACGGACTGATGATTGTTCAGAAAGATGATACCTCACCATGTCGGTCTCTTTGGATACACAATGAGGTCAGTTGGGCCATTCTCAATCAAACACTTTCTTTATGTCTAAGACAAGAACTCTAATTTTTTGTTGCCTGTCAAGAGCATTGTTCCACCACTGGGTGGCATAAGAAAACAATAACATTTTTGATCGCTTCTCACGGAATTTGTACTGGTTATCAGATAGAATTTGATGTTTGTAAACATATTAGGCTTTGGATATAATGGGCCTCAAACATGTAAGATTATAGTTACCAGAGCTTGCTTTTTTTCCTTTCATAGGTACAGCTATCAATAACATGGACCTATTTCCAGAACCATGGAACGGTCTTTGTGTCCAGATACAGTACAGGCCAAAAGTTTGGACACACCTTCTCATTTAATGTGTTTTCTTTATTTTCATGACTATTTACATTGTAGATTGTCACATCAAAACTATGAATGAACACACGTGGAGTTATGTACTTACCAAAAAAAAGGTGAAATAACTGAAAACATGTTGTATATTCTAGTTTCTTCAAAATAGCCACCCTTTGCTCTGATTACTGCTTTGCACACTCTTGGCATTCTCTCGATGAGCTTCATGAGGTAGTCACCTGAAATGGTTTTCACTTCACAGGTGTCATAGTTTTGATGCCACAATGTAAATAGTCATTAAAATAAAGAAAAGGCATTGAATGAGAAGGTGTGCTTGAAAGCTCATCGAGAGAATGCCAAGAGTGTGCAAAACAGTAATCAGAGCAAAGGGTGGCTATTTTGAAGACATTAGAATACACAGCATGTTTTCAGCTATTTCACCTTTTTTTGTTAAGTATATGACTCCACATTTATTCATTCATAGTTTTGATGTGACAATCTACAATGTAAATAGTCTTGAAAATAAAGAAAACGCATTGAAGGAGGAGAAGGTGTGTCCAAACTTTTGGCCTGTACTGTGTATCTGTAAGAGTTTGGCAAGTACTGGGCCAAACTCCAGCACACAGCTTTTAGGTACAGTTGCTGAGATCCCATCAGGGCCATTCGACTTTGAAGTGCATTTTGCGTGAGTACTTTTTCACGTCAAAAGTAGAGATGTATCGAAAGTGAACTAAACGTAGAAATGGGCCTCAGGCCAATTTCATGGCTGTCAAACGCACATTTCTACAAGCTGTGGATACTTTGGTGACACACAGAGGGGATGTTGTTTTGATAAAGAAATGTCAAACAATTACTCCTCAGACTGATTTTATTTCCAAAATAAAATGTTGTGTTGCTTAAATTTACATGACGTCTCGTTCGGCTCGTTAAATATGCGTGGTGGTCAAGCCAGCGTATGTTCTCAATGTCTACTAGGCGCCATTGAGCCTTTCTCGTAGAAAAATGCCCGATGATTGCCTTGTTTTTGACTGTACGAACCGTTCAAATCGCGAAAACGATAAAAGTTACTTCAGAGTTCCTTTAGAGGTAATCAAAAAGGGCGGAAGAGTGCAAGATTTTACGAAACAAAGAGCGGAGTAAAAGAATGCACAAGTTTGCAGTGATCACTCCATTAAAGGTTTGTTTGATATACTTTTAACGTTTAGTATTTCCCATTTAAGTATCATCTTGATATTATTTGTATTTATTAAAACACATTTTTGCTACCAGTGTTTTGTAAAGCACCAATTCGGCAAATGAAACCTAAAATAATTACCTTATTTTTCGGAGTATAAGTCGCACCGGAGTATAAGTCGCACCTGCCGAAAATGCATAATAAAAAAGGAAAAAAACATACACAAGTCGCACTGGAGCCCGGCCAAACTATGAAAAAAACTGCGACTTATAGTCCGAAAAATACGGTAAGCTTATACCAAAGGCAGCAATCATAAATGTAGCTTAAAGCACACACACAATGTTGAGATTATGTTTTGATAAAAACGGGGGAAAACACTCGTACATGTAAACGGCGCGTGCAACAATGGCAAGGCAGAAAACATGACAAGTGAAGTTGTATCACGAAATGCAACCTTTTTGCAGGAAGATTTAGGCCCCTTGCGTACTTAAGAGAGTTGGCGTAGTGCTGTTTTTCATTTCCGGGAAGAAGTCACATGACGGAACACAAGCAATACAGACTTAAGCTTTAATACATGTACTGTCTCTTTAAGAAACCTCTAGTCTAGTGTCATCACTCTTGTGGTCCTCTTGGACTCGCTTAGAGGAGGTAATGTATTATTTTACTTGTCATTTTTGAACATTTATTTTGGCTTTTCTACAATGCAAACTTTGTTTTATACATGTAATACTATGAATGTCAAAGATGTGAACATGTGTCAATCGAATATACAAACTTTGTATACATTAGTTTACAGGGTTTTCTTTGTGTTTATTTGATAAAAGGAGCTTGAAACCCGTGTGCTGTGTGGAGGAGACTGTATGTATGTTACACAGCCTTATTGAGCCTTTTGTTGATTTGTTCAGACAAATCCACCATAATGTCTTCGATAAAATGAGCGACCAGTAGCTGGCCGTGGTCCGCGTCCCAGTAAACAAAGAACATAAAGCAGAACATACAGGAGTTAACGGATGTGCACCCAAAAAGGCATTAAACTGGTAAAGATAATGCACACCCGTTACACTTGCAACAAGTGGAATAGAGAACATTTGTACATTCCAGCAAGAAGCACCTCTAACTCATTGTCGGTGAAATTCTTCTTTGTCACCTTTTTGCTGAATATCTTTGTGTTTGCAGAGTGGGAGATCACAGGCGCATGGCTAATTTATAGATGATTTGCCTATTTAAATGGGGGGCGTGACAAGAATGTGCGCGCTCAATTCCACATTATCTGGGATGTATAAAAGTAATGAGCATGGATTATTGCATGAGCTTATGTCAATACATCTGAATTTGTATGTACTCAAGACCTATTCTAGGTTTGGGCATACGCCACTACTTGTAGGAAATCCACGCAAGTCTTAAATACATGAGGCCCCTGGCAACCTGGAGGGTGTAGTTTCAGGCAGATCGATTCATGTTGTTGGTGTTCAAAGTCAGACATTCTGGAGGCGGTAAAATCCTCACTGAAGAAGACTACAATTACTCCCCAGTTAGAGTCATCAGGTCTGTCTCGGCTGAAGGAGTAACCAAGCACTGCAAGCATCATCTATCTTACTATTCAGGAAAGATTCAGATAGACAGAAGACATGGGGTCACTAGAAGAGAAGATTATGCTCCAGATAAACCCAATTTGTACGAGTCGTCTGTTATTTGTGAAAGAAGCAGTTAACTTATTTCAAGGAGGTCCTGTGTTTAAGAGGATGTCGCCACAAATATAAGCAACATTCTCCAAACTAACCAGCGGAATGACTATTCTCCCAAGTGTGTTCTTATATGTCTTACCGCATATGCATTGCAATGGAACCTTTTACTGCAGAACGAACAACTAAATGGTTTTTCTTCAGTGTGTCTTCTCATGTGTTGGGTCAAATCACTGTTTCGACAAAAGCTTTTACCACAAACTGAACAATTAAAGGGTTTTAGTCCAGTGTGTGTCATTATGTGTCGAGTCAAACCCTGTCTGGAAACAAAGCATTTACCACAAACAGAGCAACTAAATGGTTTCTCTCCTTTGTGTGTTCTCATGTGTGGAGTCAAACTGCTGCTATGAGAAAAGCTTTTATCACAAACTAAGCATTTAAATGTTTTTTCTCCTGTGTGTGTTCTCGTGTGTTCGGTCAAATTGATTTTTTGACTAAAGCTTTTACCACAAACTGAACACTTAAATGGATTATCTCCTGTGTGTGTCCTCATGTGTTGAGTCAAGTTGCTCTTTATAGAAAAGCTTTTACCACAAACTGAACAGGTAAATGGTTTTTCCCCTGTGTGCGTTCTCATGTGTTGAGTCAAGTTTATGTTTCGAGAAAAGCTTTTACCACAAATTGAACAGTTAAATGTTTCTACTTCTGTTTGTGTTCTCAAGTGTCGAGTCAAATTGCTCTTTCGAGAAAAGCTTTTGCCACAAACTGAACAATGGAATGTTTTTTCTCCTGTGTGTGTTCTCATGTGTTGCGTCAAATTGGTCTTTATAGAAAAGCTCTTGCCACAAATTGAACAGTTGAATGGTTTTTCTCCTGTGTGTGTCATGATGTGTTGAGTCAAACGTTGTTTGGAAACAAAGATTTTACCACATACTGAGCAGCTCATTGTTTTTTCTCCTGTGTGTGTTCTCATGTGTTCTTTCAAATTGCTCTTTCTAGTGAAGCTTTTCTCACAAACTGAGCAGCTGAAACATTTGTTACCTCTGTTCTTTTTAGAGCATCCAGAGTGTTTGTTGTCAGTGTGAGTCCTCATATCATCTTCACAGTCTGTATCGCTGCTCAAAGGTTCTTCAACCTCGTCTTCAGCCTCACTATCTGAGAGTGGAGCTAAGAGGTTGTCTCCTTGTGGTTTCTCTTCATCATCTTCAATCTTCACAGAGACAACAGTCAGTGGAAAGTCTGTGTAATCAGCTTCCTCTCGTCCTAGAAGACACTCTCCCTCCTGAGTGATGCAGAGTTCCTCCTCTTCCTTTTTTATGTGGGGGGGCTGTATAGTCTTCTGCTTCAAAATGGAGCTCCCCCCTAACTGAGGGGGAAGTTCTTCTGGGAAACACAAACAACACAAACACACTTTATTTTATGTACTGTATGTGTGTGTGTGTAGTGTTTCATGGCCATTCATTTAGTGCCTTGCCAGAATGATGGATCAATGTTTACATGACTTCTCTTAGACTCTGACAAGCGAAGCTAGAATAAGAAAATCATCTGTTTCGATGGGCATTAGGATACTACAAACTGGCCGTGGAGAAAAAAAATCTAAAAGGAAATATATCACAAAACCTTTTTGGAAGAGGTGGAAAGTTCGGACACATTTTTTACATTTAAGCTGCAAGAGATTTGATCCACTTTCTGTACAAATGCAATGAATTGAAATAGATCATTTGAATTACTTAGTTTTGAGACACAGTTTGACCAATTATTTATTACTAGTGTACATATTTACAACTTGTACTTTAGGCTGTATTTTACATTTCTGAATGAACTTTGTAGAATAGTTGTTATCAAATGTATTTCACCGAGTACCACATCAGAAAAAAACTTGGCTCCCCATGTACCACCATAATGACCAATATTAAAATACAGTAGCATAGTAGGCCTAAACATTCATTAGAAACATGCAGGGGCTTTTGTTAATCAAGTATATTAAATATTATTGACCACTGTTGACCATTGCATACAGTTTGAACAGTAACATTGTGTTTGAATATGGGGAAACAAACGTGTTTAATTAAGTGATTCTTTGGCGTACCACAGCTCGAGATTCACTGTTGTAGAATTTCGCAATAGACTATTGTATTGTGATAAATATTGTATTGTGAAGTCCTTGCCTACTCAGCCTAACGTTGGATAATTATGGCAAAAAATATTAAGTACGATTATTCTGATTTATATTAAAATTATAACTGAAAACCCGAGTATTCATTCATTTGAAAACATGAGTATTTATTGTACGGTATCACCAAAACTCAACTTTAAATATATTTTAAAATAACAACCAGGTATAAACAACTACAATAGTAGCGGTAACAACAATACATTTGAATAACAATAGCAATATGAAAAAACAATGTCATTTTTTTGAATTTCCGTTTTTTACCTTTTCAATTACTTCACCAACATAGAGTGCGTGCTTTATCCTACTTTTTTCATTGGTAAGATTTTATCAAATCAATCAATCAATCCAAATGTATTTATACAGCACTTAATCACAAGTGTCTCAAGGGCCATGCAAAGTCACAACAACAATCGCCTAATCTAAACCTACAAATGTTCTTTAATTAAATGCAAAAATCCTCTAATTTATTGGCGCAATACATTTTGGACAATTTTGACCAGCATTTTAAGTACAAACCCCGTTTCGATATGAGTTGGGAAATTGTGTTAGATGTAAATATAAACGGAATACAATGATTTGCAAATCCTTTTCAACCCATATTCAGTTGAATGCACTACAAAGACAACATATTTGATGTTCAAACTCATAAACTTTTTTTTTTTGCAAATAATAATTAACTTAGAATTTCATGGCTGCAACACGTGCCAAAGTAGTTGGGAAAGGGCATGTTCACCACTGTGTTACATGGCCTTTCCTTTTAACAACACCCAATAAACGATTTGGAACTGAGGAAACTAATTATTGAAGCTTTGAAATTGGAATTCTTTCCCATTCTTGTTTTATGTAGAGCTTCAGTTGTTCAACAGTCCGGGGTCTCCGCTGTTGTATTTTACGCTTCATAATGCGCCACACATTTTCCATGGGAGACAGGTCTGGACTGCAGGCGGGCCAGGAAAGTACCCGCACTCTTTTTTTACGAAGCCACGCTGTTGTAACACGTGCTGAATGTGGCTTGGCATTGTCTTGCTGAAATAAGCAGGGGCGTCCATGAAAAAGACGGCACTTAGATGGCAGCATATGTTGTTCCAAAACCTGTATGTACCTTTCAGCATTAAAGGCCTACTGAAAGCCACTACTACCGACCACGCAGTCTGATAGTTTATACATCAATGATGAAATCTTAACATTGCAACACATGCCAATACGGCCGGGTTAACTTATAAAGTGCAATTTTAAATTTGCTGCTAAACTTCCGGTTCGAAACGCCTCTGAGGATGACGTATGCGCGTGATGTAGCCCGGGGAACACGGGTATGCCTTCCACATTGAAGCCAATACGAAATAGCTGTTTTCATCTCATTCTGGGTGTATTCTGGACATCTGTGTTGGTGAATCTGTTGCAATTATGTTCATTGCATTATGGAGAAAGAAGCTGAGCAAGCAAAGAAGAAAGTTGTCGGTGCGAAGCGTCTATTTTGCAAAGGAAATCAGCAACAACACGTACACAGCCGGCGCTTCTTTGTTTACATTCCCGAAAGATGCAGTCAAGATGGAAGAACTCGGATAACAGAGACTCTAACCAGGAGGACTTTTGACTTCGATACACAGACGCCTGTAGAGAACTGGGACAACACAGACTCTTACCAGGATTACTTTGATTTGGATGACAAAGACGCAGATGTGCTACCGTGAGTATGCAGCTTTGGCTTCCAAACATTTGATTGCTTGACCGTACGTGCGCGTCACATACGTAACTTTTTTTAAATATATAAGCTTTATGAATCTTGGGTTAGGTGAACGGTCTTTTGGGCTGAGTGATTGTGTGTGTTGATCAGGTGTTTGAATTGTATTGGCGTGTTCTATGGAGCTAGCAGAGGAGCTAGGAGCTAGCATAACAAACACGTAGGTGTTTTTATGCAGGATTAATTTGTGGCATATTAAATATAAGCCTGGTTGTGTTGTGGCTAATAGAGTATATATATGTCTTGTGTTTATTTACTGTTGTAGTCATTCCCAGCTGAATATCAGGTCACCCCCGGCTCTCACAGCATCTTCCCTATCTGAATAGCTTCAACTCCCCACTAGTCCTTCACTTGCACTTTACTCATCCACAAATCTTTCATCCTCGCTCAAATTAATGGGGAAATTGTCGCTTTCTCGGTCCGAATCTCTCTCACTTCATGCGGCCATCATTGTAAACAATAGGGAACTTTGCGTATATGTTCAACTGACTACGTCACGCTACTTCCGGTAGGGGCAAGCCTTTTTTTTAATCAGATACCAAAAGTTGCCATCTTTATCGTCGTTGTTCTATACTAAATCCTTTCAGCAAAAATATGGCAATATCGCGAAATGATCAAGTATGACACATAGAATAGATCTGCTATCCCCGTTTACATAAAAAAATGTCATTTCAGTAGGCCTTTAATGGTGCCTTCACAGATGTGTAAGTTACCCATACCATCACAGATGCTGGCTTTTGAACTTTGCGTCGATAACAGTCTGGATGGTTCGCTTCCCCTTTGGTCCGGATGACACGATGTCGAATATTTCCAAAAACAATTTGAAATGTGGACTCGTCAGACCACAGAACACTTTTCCACTTTGCATGAGTCCATCTTAGATGATCTCGGGCCCAGAGAAGCCGGCGGCGTTTCTGGGTGTTGTTGATAAATGGCTTTCGCTATGCATAGTAGAGCTTTAACTTGCACTTACAGATGTAGCGACGAACTGTATTTAGTGACAGTGGTTTTCTGAAGTGTTCCTGAGCCCATGTGGTGATATCCTTTAGAGATTAAAGTCGGTTTTTGATACAGTGCTGTCTGAGGGATCGAAGGTCACGGTCATTCAATGTTGGTTTCCGGCCATGCCGCTTATGTGGAGTGATTTCTCCAGATTCTCTTAACCTTTTGATGATATTATGGACTGTAGATGTTGAAATCCCTAAATTTCTTGCAATTGCACTTTGAGAAACGTTGTTCTTAAACTGTTTCACTATTTGCTCACGCAGTTGTGGACAAAGGGGTGTACCTCGCCCCATCCTTTCTTGTGAACAGCTTTTTTGGGAAGCTGTTTTTATACCCAACAATCATGGCACCCACCTGTTCCCAATTAGCCTGCACACCTGTGGGATGTTCCAAATAAGTGTTTGATGAGCATTCCTCAACTTTATCAGTATTTATTGCCACCTTTCCCAACTTCTTTGTCATGTGTTGCTGGCATCAAATTCTAAAGTTAATGATTATTTGCAAAAAAAAAAAAAGTTTATCAGTTTGAACATCAAATATGTTGTCTTTGTAGCATATTCAACTGAATATGGGTTGAAAATGATTTGCAAATCATTGTATTCCGTTTATACTTACATCTAACACAATTTCCCAACTCATATGGAAACAGGGTTTGTAAGTGGTTTTCTAAATGTATCAGTAAATGCTTTAAGTACATTAGAGTTGTGTACGGTACTTTTTTTGAAACCTTTATTTTATTAGCGCAGTCAGGCATGGATGGTGCGCATTGCGCTGTTATTGTGAAGGGGAGGAAGTGTGCTGCTGTGCAGTGCGTAAAGCTGACGACTTGAGGCTATTAAAAAAAAAGAGAGCCTCCTAATGTGTGACTGCTGTTGTCCTGTTTGTACTCTGATCGTACATCGATGATGTCGTTCACAACAACACAAGCAGATGTGATGTGTTGTGTGTGTATGGATTGTTCTTGCTAGCTTTAGCTGTCGCTGTTTCAAGTGGTCGTCTCCACTTTGTTTAGCTTAGAAGTTGAGTGTTTCGGGGATGACTAAGGAGTCTGAAAACATTAATTTCCCAAACAAATGTTCCTTCTTTTTACAAAGACAGCATTTCCCTCACATATATATACATTTATGTTATACACTGTGTTTAAAGGCCTACTGAAAGCCACTACTACCGACCACGTAGTCTGATAGTTTATATATCAATGATGAAATCTTAACATTGCAACACATGCCAATACGGCCGGGTTAACTTATAAAGTGCAATTTTAAATTTCCCGCGGAATATGCTGCTGAAAACGTCTCGGTATGATGACGTTTGCGCGTGACGTCACGGATTGTAGCGGACATTTTGGGACACCATTGTGGCCATCTATTAAGTCGTCTGTTTTCATCGCAAAATTCCACAGTATTCTGGACATCTGTGTTGGTGAATCTTTTGCAATTTGTTTAATGAACAATGAAGACAGCAAAGAAGAAAGCTGTAGGTGGGAAGCGGTGTATTAGCGGCCGGCTGCAGCAACACAAACACGTAGAGAACTGGGACAACAGAGACTCTTACCAGGAGGACTTTGAGTTGGATACGCGCTACCGTGAGTACGCAGCTGCGGCTTCCAAACATTTGATCGCTTGCCCGTACATGCGTGCCGCTATGTGCATGTCACGTACGTGACTTTGGGGAAATATATGTGCTGTATGAACTTTGCGGAGGTGAACAGTACTTTGGGCTGTGGGATTGAGTGTGTTGTGCGGGTGTTTGATTTGTATTGGCGGGTTATATGGACGGGAGGGGGGAGGTGTTTGTTTTGCAGGATTAATTTGTGGCATATTAAATATAAGCCCGGTTGTGTTGTGGCTAATAGAGTATATATATGTCTTGTGTTTATTTACTGTTTTAGTCATTCCCAGCTGAATATCAGGTCCCACCCGCCTCTCACAGCATCTTCCCTATCTGAATCGCTTCCACTGCCCTCTAATCCTTCACTCTCACTTTCCTCATTCACAAATCTTTCATCCTCGCTCAAATTAATGGGGTAATCGTTGCTTTCTCGGTCCGAATCGCTCTCGCTGCTGGTGGCCATGATTGTAAACAATGTGCAGATGTGAGGAGCTCTTCAGCCTGTGACGTCACGCTACTTCCGGTACAGGCAAGGCTTTTTTATAAGCGACCAAAAGTTGCGAACTTTATCGTCGATGTTCTCTACTAAATCCTTTCAGCAAAAATATGGCAATATTGCGAAATGATCAAGTATGACACATAGAATGGATCTGCTATCCCCGTTTAAATAAGACAATCTCATTTCAGTAGGCCTTTAACAGCAGATTCCTTTTTATTGGCCAGTTCTCTGATTCTGTCCTAGGCTACGTTAATGAGGAAATAATATGGCCTTAGTTTTTTTGTTGAGTTTAGTGGTTTTTGATTAGGCGTAGAAGCGCTGCTTGATCCCCCTTAGGGGTGATGGATGACTGAGTAGCGCTTATACAGCAGCCGCCGGCCTCCGTAGCTCCCATACCCTCCCCTCTGTTGCAAGTAGAGATTTTTGCCGATATCCGACATTCCGATATTTTCCAACTCTTAATTACCGATTCCGATATCAACCGATACCGATATATACAGTCGTGGAATTAACACATTACTATGCCTAATTTTGTTGTGATGCCCCGCTGGATGCATTAAACAATGTAACAAGGTTTTCCAAAATAAATCAACTCAAGTTATGGAAAAAAGTGCCAACATGGCACTGCCATATTTATTATTGAAGTCTAACAAAGTGCATTCTTTTTTTTAACATGCCTCAAAACAGCAGCTTGGAATTTGGGACATTCTCTCCTTGAGAGAGCATGAGGAGGTTGAGGTGGGCGGGGTTGCGGTGGGGGGGGGGGGGGGGTAGCGGGGGGTGTATATTGTAGCGTCCCGGAAGAGTTAGTGCTGCAAGGGGTTCTGGGTATTTGTTCTGTTGTGTTTATGTTGTGTTACGGTGCGGATGTTCTCCCGAAATGTGTTTGTCATTCTTGTTTGGTGTGGGTTCACAGTGTGGCGCATATTTGTAACAGTGTTAAAGTTTTTTATACAGCTACCCTCAGTGTGACCTGTATGGCTGTTGACCAAGTATGCCTTGCATTCACTTGTGTGTGTGAAAAGCCGTAGATATTATGTGATAGGGCCGGCACGCAAAGGCAGTGCCTTTAAGGTTTATTGGCGCTCTGTACTTCTCCCTACGTCCGTGTACACAGCTGCGTTTTAAAAAGTCATACATTTTACTTTTTGAAACCGATACCGATAATTTCCGATATAACATTTTAAAGCATTTATCGGCCGATAATATCAGCAGTCCGATTTTATCGGACATCTCTAGTTGCAAGTTTTGTTGATTCTATGTAACATGTTTACGTGTGCTATGGCTATAAGTTTTTTTTCCTTGGCCTCAGTCTGGACCCCCTTTCCCAGGAGTCCAGCCTTGGAATGAATATTTTTTTACTCTGCCCCCTCCCCAGCGTTTACCTGTTTCTCACCATTTTTTGTAAAGGGCGCCGGAAGTCGGCAGACCCGTCAGCGGTCCTGTTCTGTCTCCCTGTAATGTTTGTCTGATCTTGAATGGGACTGTGCTGAAAATCTCAATTTCCCCTCAGGGATTAATAAAGTACTTCTGATACTACTTCTGATTCTGTGTCAAATAAAAAATAGCAACCATGGTTAGACCCCACATTTTCAAATAAACATGGTCTTATTTTTACTTATATGCTCACTCATTCGTTTTCTCTGTTACAAGCTCAGGAATTTGTACGCACATTGGGCGGCCCATTAATTGCTTTTTTTCGATTATATTTTTTATGAACACGAGAAGTCAAAATCTAAATAAAAATTTGATTACATGTTAGTATTTTCTGCACAACCTGCACGGAATGAAAACAAACTTACACCAGCGGTGCTTGTACGCACCTATCCAGAGACACGCTAGTATGTTACATTAGCTTAGAATGACAGCAGGACAAAAAAGAGAACTGTTCCCACTCAAAAAAATTTCAAGTCTGCAGTGTGGGAACATTTTGGTTACTTATAAAAAGGCATTAAAGACGATGGCTCACACATTTGCAAAACCCGCAATAAGAAAGTGGCGTATAAAGGGTCTAATATGTCCAATGCACCAAAGTAAAGGTAAGACATAATAACTGACATAAATTAAGTTAGCGTCAAGTTACTAAATGAAGAACTGAGTTGGTAGGGAGTTAAATATAAACATGTCTTTTACCATCGGTACCTTAGTTTAGTGTAAACAAACATCAACAGGTACTCATTCAGCGACCATTTAACATTATAGATGGCTTTTTCCTGTCTGTGTTGGATAAACTATAAGCGTGGTAAGTTCATATAGAAAGTGTAAAACACCGACATAACATCAGGAGCTTGAAGAATAGCAGCACTCCATGATAGGATCTAATGATGTGCATTCTGGTTATTACCACAGCATAAGGGAGGTGATTAAAAATGAATAAATAGGCAAGGATGACAGTTGACAACAACAACCCTTGAGTTTCCACATGAGTGGGAGAGCAACAAAGTTAGTCTTACATCATTCAAATTAAAGTATTAATTATTGTGTTTACTATTAATACTTTTTATTATTTTGTACTGTTATTATGTGATTAGTGTTATTTCCAACAGTAATAAATCATTTAAAAATCTCTAAGAAATGTCTGCAAATACGAGGTGGCTAACAATGCAATGGGAGTGCTCCATTGTGCCCATAAAGCCTTCTGACAGCAATACTCCATATACATCTTGTGACCTGAGTATTAGCAAGTATTAACAATGTTGACTAGCTCAGTGTTTTTCAACATTTTTTGAGCCAAGGCACATTTTTTGCGTTGAAAAAATCCGGAGGCACACCACCAGCAGAAATCATTAAAAAACAAAACTGAGTTGACAGTAAAAAGTCGTTGTCGCAATTGTTGGATATGACTTTAAAGCATAACCAAGCATGCATCAATATAGCTCTTGTCTCAAAGTAGGTGTACGGTCACCACCTGTCACATCACGTCGTGACTTATTTGGAGTTGTTTTCGGTTTTCCTGTGTGTAGTGTTTTAGTTCTTGTCTTGCGCTCCTATTTTGGTGTCTTTTTGTCTTTTTTTGGTATTTTCCTGTAGCAGTTTCATGTCTTCCTTTGAGCGATATTTCCCGCATCTACTTTGTTTTAGCAATCGAGAATATTACCGTTGTTTTTATCCTTCTTTGAGTGGACATTGTTGATTGTCATGTCATGTTCGGTTGTACATTGTGGACGCCATCTTTGCTCCACAGTAAGTCTTTGCTGTCGTCCAGCATTCTGTTTTTGTTTACTTTGTAGCCAGTTCAGTCTTAGTTTCGTTCTGCATAGCCTTCCCTAAGCTTCAATGCCTTTTCTTAGGGGCACTCACCTTTTGTTTATTTTTGGTTTAAGCATTAGATGCCTTTTTACCGGCATGTTGCCTCCCGCTGATTCCGACATCTACAAAGTAATTAGCTACCGGCTGCCACCTACTGATATGGAAGAGTATTACACGGTTACTCTGCCGAGCTCTATACGGCACCGATCACGCAACAGCACATAATTTGCAGACTGTAATTACTGGTTTGCCAAAAATATTTTTAACTCAAATAGGTGAATTTAGATAATCTCCCACAGCACACCAGACTGTATCTCACGGTTGAAAAACACTGAACTAGCTTATGCAGCTATTGACATACAGAGCTGCTGCAGCAGCAGCGTTGCCTCTGAGTTGGTGAAAGTTAATTCTAGATTATAAATCACGCCTCTCACTTGAATAGGAAAAGGTTAAGGCCATAAACCAAGAAGTTGGTCAACTTTGATATCCAACCTAAACCCAAAGATATCTAAAAAGACACAAAAAAAAGCTTGTTTCCAGCCTGCGTGAGGATTATGATTACTTCTTCATCTAATCGGGAAGATATGAACATCCCATCAGTCTGCATCACTATGAGAGCAGACATTGTGCAGTAAGTGATTATTTTATTATGTTCTTAGTTTGTATTTCTTATTTAGCAGTTAGCAACACTGCTACGTGATGCTTAGTGTTTCACTAAAGCTGGATCAGTTTAGTACGTAGCTTCTAAAACTCGTAGCTCATCCTCCTTCTTTCTGTTCAGGCTCAAAAATATTAGGTTCTGATCATCATTTGTCCCAAAGTACCATATTTTTCGGACTATAAGGCGCACTTAAAATCCTTTAATTTTCTCAAAACTCTACAGGGCGCCTTATAACCCGTTGCGCCTAACGTACGGAATAACTTTGGTTGTGCTTACCGACCTCGAAGCTATTTTATTTGGTACATGGTGAAATGATAAGTGTGACCAGTAGATGGCAGTCACACATAATAGATACGTGTAGACTGCAATATGACTGAAGTAAACAACACCAAAATTTTATATGGTTAGAAATAGGGTTGCAAAATTCCGGGAATATTTAAAGTTGGAAACTTTCCATGGGAATTAACGGGAATTAATGGGAATAAACAGCAGCATGATTATTAGCTAAAACAACTTGATTTAATGCAAATTCAGTAGAATTTCAAACCTGCACAGTGCATTCCTCCATCACATGCGCAGTGCATTCTTTCATCACATGCACAGATAATTCCCAGCATGCTACACACTACAGCAGGGCTATTGAGGCCACACAAGTATTTGAGCCCAAGGGACTTCATCCAGTCAGGTAAGTTTTGACGATATTACTGGGGTAAATATATTTGATCTATGGTATTTAAGTGTAATAGAGGTGTAATTGCTTGTTACTGTATGACTGTAGACTACTCCAGCAGACTTCCACTCAAGCTAGCTAGCCGTTCCTGTACTTGTTAAATGATTTTGGGGCCAATATCTCTAGCTAGCTAGATTTATGTACCACCACAGTCTCATAATGAACTGAAAATATTTCTCCGTTAGCCGTGATGCTAATTTTCTCTATATTAAATCCCATTCATTTATGCTAAAAACGTTAGTGATCCGAATTTACCTTTTTTGTGATCTGTAAAGTTCAACTAGCAAATACTAAATCAAAACGTGTAGTTTCCTCTGCCTTCTGTTCTGCTAGCCATTCTGTTGTCATACAAGAATGTAGCTTATAGTTTGATTTAGCACGCTGATTGAGTGTTCATTTAGTCATCTAGCCCAGTGGTTCTTAACCTTGTTGGAAGTACCGAACCCCACCAGTTTCATATGCGCATTCACCGAACCCTTCTTTAGTAAATTCAAGACAAAGTTATATGTTTTTTTACTGGTGCACAAAATGAACCGTGCATGAACATCACCTTGTTCAAAGAACAAAGCCAACACAGTGCATGAACTCACAACAAATTAGACACCTGCAAATCAGTGTGACTTCTGTTGTTGCCGTATCCATAATAAGGCGATAGGGAGAAGTTGTTATTTACACGATGAGTCGGGTGTGTCTTGACCTCAGCGGTGGAGGCTCCGCCGAAGCCATGAGGCCGACTCACCGAAACCCCTAGGGTTCGATCGAACCCAGGTTAAGAACCACTGATCTAGCCTATTTCTATTCATTTGTCCATCAGTAAAATATTTTTAAAGACTACTCCAATTGTTTAGCTGACTATTTATATATTTGTGTGGCATTGCATTAGTGTTTTACAAAAAATAAATAAATACAAACAGAATAATGCCACGTACACCATCTGATGTGTGGAGATATTTCACCCCAACCAATGTAGGCAGAAAAGCTGTGTACATTTGCAAATACTGTGCAAAGAGCTACGTCAAAAATGCCACAAAGATGCAGCAGCATATAGACAAGTGCCCAATAATATATCATTATTGTAATTCCCCATTAAATCCCATATATTCCCATTCATTCCCATGGACGGTGTCCAACTTTGAATAATCAAAGAATGGTCAATATTTCCAAACTTCCCGAGCTTAACTTCCCGTGGTAAATTTCCGGAAATTTACCGGAAACTTTCCACCCCTTTGCAACCCTAGTTAGAAAAGACGCTGCAGAAGGTGAGCCATGTAAATAATCCTGAAGCAACTGTCAGAAAGCTCTGGTCTGTAAAACATAATCTATGCAACATTTTGACCAAAGAGCCACCATTACATGTTATGTAGACCACAAGGAAGCGTTTTACATTTAGAAAAAAAAAGAAGTAATATGACCCCTTTAAAGCGGCCTATAATCCGGTGCGCCTTTTGTATGAAAATAGACCTGATTAGACCCGCTCAACGGCAGTGCGCTTAATAATCCGGTGCGTCCTATGGTCCGGAAAATATGGTAATCTTTGTTGTCTCTCATAAAGTCTACCATGATTAGTAAGTAGAAGTAGTAGTTGCCTTATGCTTACAATAAGGAAAATATGAAAATACTACATGTTATTATGAATGTGCCTGTTACTACATTACATATAAACTTATATACACTACCGTTCAAAAGTTTGGGGTCACCCAAACAATTTTTTGGAATAGCCTTCATTTCTAAGAACAAGAATAGACTGTCAAGTTTCAGATGAAAGTTCTCTTTTTCTGGCCATTTTGAGCGTTTAATTGACCCCACAAATGTGATGCTCCAGAAACTCAATCTGCTCAAAGGAAGGTCAGTTTTGTAGCTTCTGTAACGAGCTAAACTGTTTTCAGATGTGTGAACATGATTGCACAAGGGTTTTCTAATCATCAATTAGCCTTCTGAGCCAATGAGCAAACACATTGTACCATTAGAACACTGGAGTGATAGTTGCTGGAAATGGGCCTCTATACACTTATGTAGATATTGCACCAAAAACCAGACATTTGCAGCTAGAATAGTCATTTACCACATTAGCAATGTATAGAGTGTATTTCTTTAAAGTTAAGACTAGTTTAAAGTTATCTTCATTGAAAAGTACAGTGCCTTTCTTCAAAAATAAGGACATTTCAATGTGACCCCAAACTTTTGAACGGTAGTGTACATATACATATATACTTACAGCATATATATAAAACCTCGATGGAGGTGTTTGGATGTCTTATGATAACGCTTTATAGGTGGACTAGAGCAAATCCTCCTACCTCCATTGCCAGCTAACTCATACTTCTAGTATTTTATGAGTTAGAATGCATTAAAAAACACATGTGCTCGTCTCGCATAAAGATTGTGAATGATAGGCAACATTTTTTTAAAGCACAGTTCCTCTTTAAATATATATAGTAGTTTGTTTGCAAGGAAGTAGTAAGACATTTTGGGAAGTTCTCAATAGATAGAAATATTTTTATTTATCCCACAATGAGGAAATATTGTGATTTCAGCGTAGGTTTTACATACAGTAACAGAAATAAAACCAAGAAAAACTACAAATGAGTAATAAACAATAAATAATACATGTGCAGTAACGATTGCAGTATGTGTGGATACAAAAACAAGAGAGTGGTCCTCGTCGACCCGACGGACGAACAATGATGTGTGCATACAAAAACAAGACAAAAAACACTTACCGTACTTTCCGCACTATAAGGCGCACCTAAAAACCTCCAATTTTGTCAAAAGCTGACAGTGCGCCTTGTAATCCGGTGCGCCTTATATATGGACCAATATTGAGCCACAACAAACCTAACCTTCATTTTCATAAAGTTTAGGTCTCGCAAATACGGTAAACAGCCGCCATCTTTTTTCCCCGTAGAAGAAGAAGCGCTTATGTTCCTGTTTCTGACCGTGCTGCCTGCACCCCAGCAAACCATGGTATAGGTTATATACCATGGTTTGCACCCCAGCAAACCATGGTATAGATTCTATACCAGAGGTCACCAACTTTTTTGAAACCAAGAGCTACTTCTTGGGTACTAATTAATGCGAAGGGCTACCAGTTTGATACACAAATAAATTGCCACAAATAGCCAATTTGCTGAAATTACCTTTAACTCTATGTTATTATTAATAATTAATTATATTTATCTTTGTGGAAACACTGATCATCTTAATGATTTCTCACAATAAATATATATAGAAACATATAAATATCAATATGCAACACTTTATTTTTATATTTTCTCTAAGTGCACATTTTTCAAATTGAACATTTTCAAATGATCACTTCTAAGAGAGTCTTGTGAAATCACAATGTCCCATTTTAACTAGCTAGCCACTAACATTTTTTAACAAATCATGAATTACTTTGCACCATGTTTGTACAATTAATACAAAAGTCAACTCTCAATTTTTTAAATAAATCATGTCACACTTTGAACTGGACACCAAATCTGTTATCTGTTTCTTTGTCAGTTAGTGAAGACCAAGTCTTTCAAATATTTTCTTGGATTTTGAAATTCTATTTGAGTTTTGTCTCTCTTAGAATTAAAAATGTTGAGCAAAGCAAGACCAGCTTGCTAGTATCCACCCATCCATTTTCTACCGCTTATTCCCTTTGGGGTCGCGGGGGGCGCTGGAGCCTATCTCAGCTACAATCGGGCGGAAGGCGGGGTACACCCTGGACAAGTCGCCACCTCATCGCAGGGCCAACACAGATAGACAGACAACATTCACACTCACATTCACACACTAGGGCCAATTTAGTGTTGCCAATCAACCTATCCCCAGGTGCATGTCTTTGGAGGTGGGAGGAAGCCGGAGTACCCGGAGGGAACCCACGCAGTCACGGGGAGAACATGCAAACTCCACACAGAAAGATCCAGAGCCCGGGATTGAACCCAGGACTACTCAGGACCTTCGTATTGTGAGGCACATGCACTAACCCCTGTTCCACCGTGCTGCCAGGACGCACAACATTTGTAATATTTTTTATTTTTTCAAGCCAATGCTTGAATACAATATTTGTATTATACAAAGAACTTTCCACTTCTCAAGTAAATAAATACAATTAATAAAATAGAGGCAGCTCACTGGTAAGTGCTGCTATTTGAGATATTTTTAGAACATGCCAGCGGGCTACTCATCTGGGGCCGTACTTATCAAGCTTCTTAGAGTGCCATTTTACACTTAAGTCCTGAGAATTTGCGAAATTTAGTCCTACTCTAAAACTTAAGAATAAAAGCTTTTTATCAACGTTCTTAAGTCTAAGAATCACTCCTACTCTCCACGATATTTAAGAGACCTTCAGAGGTGTCTTAAGTGGTTAGGAGTTGCCAGCAGGGGATGGCACTGAGGCGAGAGAGACGTGCGCGAACATTCAGGGAGCGGAACGATGTTCTGGATTTGTTTGATGACAAGCAGCTGATCAAACGGTATCGTTTAGACAGAGCGGGTATTATTTTTGTCACAGATTTAATACTTTTCGATTCCATGTTGATTTCTGCATGTGGCTGCAGCGGGCTAGTATATATAGAGCCACCCACACCAGTTTCAAATGAGTTGCCTAATTAATGAATTGGAAAGAAAATGTTATGACAGTAGCGTATGTGTGTGGCCGTGAGGTGAGTGACGTCAGTGAGTGTGTGGGCGATAGAAGAGAGGGAGCGGTAGCGTGAGTGCCGGCGGGGACTAGTTTGTTTTGTATTATTTTGTAGTTTATTGTCAAAATATACACTCCCATTGTCCACTTAAATATTTCCAAGATATTTCTTTATTCTTAGACAACGGATTCCCTTCCGTGATTGGTCATTTCTATGGACACAGAAATGACGTCACCTAAAATTCCGTTTACGGCACATAGTAATGTCGTAATTCAGCTCTGAGTGTGACATTTAAGATTCAGTCCTACACTTCGCTGAAAGTGTGAGTAAGACACTTGATAACTAACTTTTAAGTGCAGCTTTCAGCGAATAATTTATTTACTCTTAAGTCAACTCTTAGCAGACTTCTTAGGAGTAATTCTGAGAAGCTTGATAAGTACGGCCCCTGGTCCTTACAGGCTACCTGGTGCACCGTGTTGGTGACCCCTGTTCTATACCATGGTTTGCTGGGGTGCCCACTAGACAGCATTGACAATGATGTGGGGCGGCGTGGCGAAGTTGGTAGAGTGGCCGTGCCAGCAATCGGAGGGTTGCTGGTTACTGGGGTTCGATCCCCACCTTCTACCATCCTAGTCACGTCCGTTGTGTCCTTGGGCAAGACACTTCACCCTTGCTCCTGATGGGTGCTGGTAGCGCCTTGCATGGCAGCTCCCTCCATCAGTGTGTGAATGGGTGAATGTGGAAATACTGTCAAAGCGCTTTGAGTACCTTGAAGGTAGAAAAGCGCTATACAAGTATAACCCATTTATGGATGGATTGAGGCGTGGCTAAGATGCGCAAGCAGTAGTTTGCCTCTGCGGTAACTCCGGTGAAAACTTTAAGATTTAACTCAAATTCTGCTTTTTTTTTTAATTTAAAACTTACAACTCTTGGCTAACTATATGCATGCCTATCACTCTGGGTGAGTTATACTCTATCAAGACAACATAACAATAATTATGCCCAAGACACGAAGAGGGAAGCAATCAGAGTCACCTGTGGCCGTAAACGAGCTCGAGGCTGGCGCTGAGATGGCGTCATCAACTTTGGAGAAGTTGCTGGATAAAATACTCGAGTCTATCAACAAACGTTTTGACATGCTTGAGGAAAAGCTTGAGGCTCTTACAAGCAAGCAAGCGGCATTGACCAACAGAGTGGATGACATGCAGCAGCAAGGTTCCGAACATGAGCGCCGCATCGAAGCGCTCGAACAAAAACTGACTGAAATGCAGAAGAGCAATGAGAAATTGGCAGCTAAAATTGACGAATTGGAAGGGCGCTCAAGACGTAATAACTTAAAAATAGTCGGGATACCAGAGCAAGAAGAAAAGGGAAGACTTACGGATTTCGTTGCGGACCTGATACCAAAGTTGTTTGGAGCGAGTAACTTCTCCAAGCCAGTGGTGGTGGACCGCGCGCACCGTGTCCCGCTCGCTCGCTATGGTGACGGCAAGCGCCCCAGGAGCATCATCGCAAGGATACACTTCTACCAGGACAAGGAGCTACTTCTTCGACTGAGTCGCGGCCAGGAGCTGATCTACAACGGCCTGCGCGTCTTCCTGTTTCCAGACTACACTGCCGAGGTGACAGCGCAAAGACGGGCCTTTCGAGAGGTAATGAACACGCTGCGGGAGAAGGAAATCAAGTTTATGCTGCGTTTTCCAGCTCGCCTGCATGTGGAGTACAACGACCAGGTAAAGGTGTTTACCTCTCCTACAGACACTAAGACTTTCATTATAAAACATCTTAGTGGCTAATCATCAATAACGGCTCCACCACACAAGGCTTATGATAAGCATAAAGCAGAAATACACTTTTTTCACTGATGTTTATTTCACCGGAGGACGCAGGAAAAAAAAAAGAAAACACTTCGCTGCTGAGCTAGTGCTTGGAGCAGTGAACGCAACTACTAGCATGCGCCCTGCGCCTGAAGATGGGGGTGGGGATGGGGGACTTTTGGACTGGGGAATCGACCAACACGATGTCGTATGGATAACATCACCATGGAGATTTCACTCCAAAACATCGAACTACACACGATGGGGACAGAGGGAGGGGGGAACACTGGGGTGTGAGTGTTGTGTATGTGTGAATCTGAGTATGAATGTGGAGGAACGAGGTGCACAATTATATTTCAACTTGCCAATTACTAAGGTTTTTTTTCACGTAAAGATAAAATACCCTAAAAAACTTTAATGTCAACTTATAAGAAAAAAATTACACTAGTTTCATGGAACGTCAGGGGTTTAGCTAAAAATATTAAAGCAGGGAAGGTTTTTTCACACTTAAATTCATTAAAGGCAGATGTTTTATTCTTACAAGAAACACATCTCTGTAAAGACAACCAACACAAACTTAAAGCCAGCTGGATATCTCAGGTTTATCATGCACCCTTTACTTCACAAGCTAGAGGTGTAGCCATTTTATTTCATAAAAATGTGCCTTTCATACTTACATCAAAAATAATTGACCCTAACGGAAGATTTATTTTATTAAATGGTCATATTACATCCTACCCAGTAACTTTTTTGAATATCTATGGACCAAACACAGATGACTCAAACTTTTATCATAGAGTCTTTGGTCTACTTCCTGATGATAACTCTTCTCATATCTACATTGGTGGTGATTTTAACTGCCTTTTGGATCCCACTTTAGATAGATTGTCAACTAAATCTCATGTAATTGCTAACTCAACTAAAACCATTAATAATCTTATGAGATCAAGAAATATCATAGACATATGGAGAACAAAACATCCTAATAAAAGGGAGTATTCATTTTACTCCGCTGTACACAATTCTTACACAAGAATCGATTACTTCTTAGTAGAAGCCTCTGCTCTCTCCAATGTCAGTAATCCTGAGTACCACAGTAGAGTCATCTCAGATCACAGCCCTATGAGTATGCAGATCCAAATTGATCTCCATAAAACCAAACAAAAATGGAGATTTAATCCACAATTATTATTATATGAAGATTTTAAAGAGTATATGAACAAGATTATCCAAGAGTTTATTGAGGTGAATGATAACGGAGAGGTCTCAGACTCTATATTGTGGGAAGCCCTTAAAGCTACTGTGAGAGGATATATCATTTCATTTGAAAGCTCAAAACAAAGAGAAGTAAGAAAAAGGCATAAAGAACTGGAAAAAGAAATTAAAGAAATGGAAGAAATTCATATAAATTCTCTTTTGCAGTCTGACTATATTAAGATGCTGAAACTGAAAAACGAATACAATTCTCTTCTTCACGGGGAAGTATCTAAACTCTTACTGAAAAATAAACAAAAACATTTTGAAATATCTGATAAACCACAAACACTTCTGTCTAGACAGCTCAAAGGAGATCAAGCTAAAGCTGCTATCCACAAAATATGCTCAAAAACAGGTGAAACATGTACAGATTTACAGGATATCAACAATGTCTTTAAAGACTTTTATTCAGAATTATATAAATCTAGTTCAGCTATATCGGTTAATGATTTAAATGATTTTTTTACTCCATTAAATCTACCTCAACTGAGTCCAAACCATCAGAATTCTTTAAACAATACTATTTCAACTGAAGAACTGCTAAAAGCACTGAAATCTTTCTCCGTGAATAAAAGCCCTGGTCCAGATGGATTTGGTGCAGAGTTTTACCAGGCTTTTAGTGAAATACTGTCCCCTATAATACTAAGAATGTTAAATGACTCTTTCGTAAACAATAAACTTCCAAGCTCTTTGTATGAAGCTCATATATGTATAATACCAAAAAAGGGAAAAAATCCACTCGATCCAGCCAATTATAGACCTATTTCCCTGCTCAATCTAGACCATAAGATACTAACTAAGGTACTCGCAACAAGGTTAAGCAAGCACATAACAGAAATTATCCATCCGGATCAGGTTGGTTTTATCCCGGACAGACCTTCTTTTGGCAATGTACGGAGATTATTGAACCTGTTGTACTCGGACTGCATAGGAAAAAAAAAGGCAGCCGTCCTGACTCTGGATGCTCATAAAGCTTTTGATTCAATTGAGTGGGCTTATCTACTTCATGTTCTCAAATTATTTGGGTTGGGAGAAAATTTTATAAAATGGGTTAAAATAATTTATTTTGCACCAAAATCATATGTCATAACTAATAATGTAATATCGGATAGTTTTGAATTACATTGTGGCGTGAGACAGGGCGATTGCCTTTCACCCTTACTTTTCAATTTGGCCCTAGAACCACTGGCTATTGGTTTAAGAATGAACTCTAATATTAAGGGATTTTCAGTGGGCACATCAGATAGTCTCATTTCACTTTATGCAGATGATGTACTTGTTACACTTACTGAGCCAGAAATTGCATTACCACTTCTTTTAGAATATGTAGACTCTTTTGGTAAAATATCTGGTTACAAAATAAACTGGTCCAAAAGCGAGCTTATGTTCCTTGGAGATAATGTTAAGATCAGTCAAAACCCAGTTAAAGTTGCAGAAAATTATATATCCTATCTCGGCTTAAAAATATCTAAAAATTATGAATCATTACTAAAATTGAACTTTACTGAAGCTTTTGAGAAATTGAAAGTGTGTATAGAGTATTGGAGGACCCTACCCCTCTCTATGTTGGGTAGAGTGAATGCTGTCAAAATGATTACCCTGCCAAAATTTACCTATCTTTTTCAAAATTTACCAATTCTAATTCCTGCAGATTTTTTCAAAAAACTTGAATCTTTAGTTCTAGATTTTGTGTGGGGATATAAAAAACGCAGAATATCTAAAAAGCACTTATTCAGATCTACAGGGGAAGGGGGGCTGGGTCTCCCAATGTTCAAAAATTATTATTGGGCATCAAATCTGAACGCATTGACCTATTGGAAGATGGGGTTCCCAAAGAATGAATCACTTAATTCTGCTCCCTTGTGGCTGAAATTGGAACTGCAGTCATTAGTTAAACCTTACACATCATTGCTATCTTTACTTTTTACTAAACCAGTCTCTTCTATTAACTCAACAAGCCATAGTGTAGTAGTAAGAAATTCTATCAAAATTCTTTCTCAAATTAAAAAACTATTGAATATTTCCAATGTAACTATGTATTCACCATTGTCTCACAATCATGCATTTATTCCATCGATAACAGACAGAATTTTTTTTAACTGGTACTTGAATGGAATTAAATGCATAAAAGACATGTTTGTCGAGGACAGTCTTGCATCATTTGAGCAATTGCGAATCAAGTTCAAGTTGTCCCAATTCAGTTGGTTTTGCTACTTGCAGGCAAAAACATTTATTAAAGAAAACATTTCAAAGTATCATCTGGTAAATGAAAAACACCCTCTCTTAGAATTACTTAATTTATCACCCACAAGTAAAAAGCTTATCGCCAAATTTGCCAGCTGCTTCATTATGCCCATGACATCAGCAGACGGTGTTAAAAGAGCATGGGAACAGGAACTAAGAATAACAATACCCAAACAGCAATGGGAACGGACACTCTCTCAAATTCACAATTGCTCAATTAACAGCAGACTTAGGCTCATACAGTTTAAAGTGATTCATCGTTTTTACTACTCCAAAGTCTTATTACACAAATTTTATCCTGATACATCTCCACTTTGTGATAAATGTAAATCTGCTGAAGGATCACTGTCTCATTCGTTTTGGGAATGTCCAATTATTCAATCATTTTGGTCCAGCATTTTCTTTTTTTACTCGGGGGTATATCAGAGAAAACTTGTCCCTGACAGGGATATAATCTTGTTTGGGTGGTCTTCAGAAACACAAAAACTTCCAAAATATATTACAGCCGTGTTGCTGCTTGGGACGGTCTTGGCCAAAAGACTCATTCTCAAAGACTGGAAAAGCCCATCTGCACCCAACTTCAGGAACTGGCTAAATGAACTTGTGAATGTAATGACTCTTGAAAGAATACGATTTATAAACTCTGCAAGTATGAATAAATGGGAACAAACTTGGAAACCTTTACTGACATATATTGAATCATAATTTAGACATTTAAGAAAAAAAAAAAACAAGAATCTTTTTTGTAGGTGTATTCAAATTTTATTATCTTTATTATTTTCTGTATTGATCCTACATTATTGTTTGTTTGTTTTTTGTTACTTCTGATATGGCCTTCCCACGGTTTACTTGCTTATTTATGTATTTATTTTTTGTGACTTTTTATTTTGTATTGTTTTACATCTGAACAACTTCTGTGACTTCCCTTTTCTTCTTTTTTTAAGTGTGAACGGTGGAGGGGCCCTCGAGAGGTGATCTTGGGATCACTTCCTGAGGACCCTTGATGCAGAGGAATGTTCATCCATCTTGCTATGGTCTGGATAGCCTGCTGATCCTGAGCCGGAGCGGGATGGATGGATAAATATATACAATATCTGGGTATCTTTTCTAATAATGTTTATACTGTAAACCTTGAATTGTTGGAGTTTAGGTGCACCTCTCTCCTCAAGTGTGCATGTGAGTGGTTATGAGTGGATGTGTGATTGTATGTAGGTCTTGCGTGACCAAAGTATGACTGTTAAATGTGATTTTAACTGTAAAATTCAATAAAAATATTTGCAAAAAAAAAAAAAAAAGTATAACCCATTTATCATTATTTATTTATGTTGACCAGGTTGACATCCATAATATCCAACCTGGGACTCTCTCCTCCATTAATTATCAAGCGGCGGCCGGGAGGGGGGGGGGGGGGGGGGGGGGGTCAAAACATGTCAGGTAAAAATTCCATCTAATACACTGAAAATATTTTCTGATTACAAGAACATTTGAAATAGTTGACAGTCATTTCATTCTTGGCATGTGTTCTTCTCTTCACACACTGCACACTTCTTTTAAACCATTATTTTCTTTACACAGGCGATCGTTTTCTTCCACTTTTTTCATTTGACTTTTGCATTCTTTGCCTTCTTCAAGCTAACAATCATGGCGGCTCTTTGTTTACGTCCTTCAACAAGGTCGGCTAATTTCGACTTTAAGGGCTTGAAATTCAAATAGTTTTCAAATGACAAAACTTCAAGTCACTCACCTTCATCTTTCGTCTTTATCTCCGTTGGTGATTTGCTGGAAGTTGGTGGCGCTGATTCTCTTTCATGTTCTCTTTTAGCGGACGTCGCCATCTTAGCATAGCAGTAGTCGTCCATCTTCTATCACGTCTTCAACCTTCACTTCAGGTGACACTCCATCGCTCCAAACCCAAATTCCGTTTCGGAGCTCCAGAAGTGACGAGTGTGTTTTTATACTTGCTGTGAATTTATATCGTCATTTTGAGACAGAAGGCCACAGCCAGTCAGTCCGCCATCTTGCTCGCCACCTTGCCTTTTTTTCACTACCGGAAACATCGGTTCTGCGCATGTGCGTGGACATCGTCATTTTACTCCATCCTTATGTTTTTATTATTTTTATTTTTTATTTTATAAACCTTTATTTATAAATTTCAACATTTACAAACAGTTGAGAAATAATAATCAAAGTAAGTATCATTAATTGATTAACGTGGACCCCGACTTAAACAAGTTGAAAAACGTATTCGGGTGTTACCATTTAGTGGCCAATTGTACGGAATATGTACTGTACTGTGCAATCTACTAATACAAGTTTCAATCAATCAAAAATACAAAACAGCACCAGGGCGTTGTAAATTCAAAGTAACTAAAATAGAATGCAATATATATATATATATTAGGGGTGTGGGAAAAATGGATTCGAATTCGAATCGCGATTCTCACGTTGTGCGATTCAGAATCAATTCTCATTTTGAAAAAATCTATTTTTTTTTTTTCCTTTTTTTTTTTTTAATTAATCAATCTAACAAAACAATACACAGCAATACCATAACAATGCAATCCAATTCCAAAACCAAACCCGACCAAACACTCAGAACTGCAATAAACAGAGCAATTGAGAGGAGACACAAACACGACACAGAACAAACCAAAAGTAGTGAAACAAAAATGAATATTATCAACAACAGTATCAATATTAGTTACAATTTCAACATAGTAGTGATTAAAAATCCCTCATTGACATTATCATTAGACATTTATAAAAATAAAACCAAAAGAACAATAGTGTCAGAGTGGCTTACACTTGCATCGCATCTCATAAGCTTGACAACACACTGTGTCCAATATTTTCACAAAGATAAAATAAGTCATATTTTTGGTTCATTTAATAGTTAAAACAAATTTACATTATTGCAATCAGTTGATAAAACATTGTCATTTACAATTATAAAAGCTTTTTACAAAAATCTACTACTCTGCTTGCATGTCAGCAGACTGGGGTAGATCCTGCTGAAATCTATGTATTGAATGAATAGAGAATCCTTTTGAATCGGGAAAATATAGTTTTTGAATCGAGAATCGCGTTGAATCGAAAAAAAATCGATATTGAATCGAATCGTGGGACACCCAAAGATTCACAGCCCGCATTGCATCTGCATTGTTATGGTATTGCTGTGTATTGTTTTGTTGGATTGATAAATTTAAAAACAAAATAAAAAATAAATAAAAAATAAAATCGATTTTTAAAAAATGAGAATCGATTCTGCATCGCACAACGTGAGAGTCGCGATTCGAATTCAAATCGATTTTTTCCCGCACCCCTAGTATTTACACTACCGTTCAAAAGTTTGGGGTCACCCAAACAATTTTGTGGAATAGCCTTCATTTCTAAGAACAAGAATAGACTGTCGAGTTTCAGATGAAAGTTCTCTTTTTCTGGCCATCTTGAGCGTTTAATTGACCCCACAAATGTGATGCTCCAGAAACTCAATCTGCTCAAAGGAAGGTCAGTTTTGTAGCTTCTGTAACGAGCTAAAGTGTTTTCAGATGTGTGAACATGATTGCACAAGGGTTTTCTAATCATCAATTAGCCTTCTGAGCCAATGAGCAAACACATTGTACCATTAGAACACTGGAGTGATAGTTGCTGGAAATGGGCCTCTATACACCTATGTAGATATTGCACCAAAAACCAGACATTTGCAGCTAGAATAGTCATTTACCACATTAGCAATGTATAGAGTGTATTTCTTTAAAGTTAAGACTAGTTTAAAGTTATCTTTATTGAAAAGTACAGTGCTTTTCCTTCAAAAATAAGGACATTTCAATGTGACCCCAAACTTTTGAACGGTAGTGTATGTTATTCACATGTGAATAATGCTGTATAACAGACTGTATTTATATTATTCACATGCGAATAACAGAAATACAGTCTATTATACAGCATTATTCACATGTGAATAATATAAATACAGTCTATTGTACAGCATTATTCACATGTGAATAATATAAATACAATCTATTATAGAGCATTATTCACATGTGAATAATGCTGTATAATAGACTGTATTTATATTATTCACATGTAAAAAATACCTAAGTGTTATTGTCTATTGTGAGCGAACTGTGGTGCTGAATTTCCCCCAGGGAGCAATAAAGTACTTTTTATTCTACTCTATTCTATTCTAAATACAAACTTACCCGAGCAAAAACGATGCATATTTATCCGGGGGAGTCTTGATACCAATGTCTTTGACCCAGCCACACACAAAGAAGTTGTAGACCTCCACGCTTTTCCAAGTTTTCATCTGTTTTGTCCTGTAAAATGACGTCTTGAGCACAATAGTTCAAAATGTCTGAGAACACGGCCGACAAGAATCGATATTGAATCGAATCGTGGGACACCCAAAGATTTGCAGCCCACATTGCATCTGCATTGTTATGGTATTGCTGTGTATTTTTTTGTTGGATTGATAAATTTAAAAACAAAATAAAAAATAAATAAAAAATATAATCGATTTTTTAAAAATGAGAATCGATTCTGAATCGCACAACGTGAGAGTCGCGATTCGAATTCAAATTGATTTTTTGCCGCACCCCTAGTATTTATGTTATTCACATGTGAATAATGCTGTATAACAGACTGTATTTATATTATTCACATGTGAATAACATAAATACAGTCTATTATACAGCATTATTCACATGTGAATAATATAAATACAGTCTATTATACAGCATTATTCACATGTGAATAACATAAATACAGTCTATTATACAGCATTTATTCACATGTGAATAACATAAATACAGTCTATTATACAGCATTATTCACATGTGAATAATATAAATACAGTCTATTATACAGCATTATTCACATGTGAATAACATAAATACAGTCTATTATACAGCATTATTCACATGTGAATACTATAAATACAGTCTATTATACAGCATTATTCACATGTGAATAACATAAATACAGTCTATTATACAGCATTATTCACATGTGAATAACATAAATACAGTCTATTATACAGCATTATTCACATGTGAATAATATAAATACAGTCTATTATACAGCATTATTCACATGTGAATAATATAAATACAGTCTATTATACAGCATTATTCACATGTGAATAACATAAATACAGTCTATTATACAGCATTATTCACATGTGAATAATATAAATAAAGTCTATTATACAGCATTATTCACATGTGAATAACATAAATACAGTCTATTATACAGCATTATTCACATGTGAATAACATAAATACAGTCTATTATACAGCATTATTCACATGTGAATAATATAAATACAGTCTATTATACAGCATTATTCACATGTGAATAATATAAATACAGTCTATTATACAGCATTATTCACATGTGAATAACATAAATACAGTCTATTATCCAGCATTATTCACATGTGAATAATATAAATACAGTCTATTATACAGCATTATTCACATGTGAATAACATAAATACAGTCTATTATACAGCATTATTCACATGTGAATAATATAAATACAGTCTATTATACAGCATTATTCACATGTGAATAACATAAATACAGTCTATTATACAGCATTATTCACATGTGAATAACATAAATACAGTCTATTATACAGCATTATTCACATGTGAATAACATAAATACAGTCTATTATACAGCATTATTCACATGTGAATAATATAAATACAGTCTATTATACAGCATTATTCACATGTGAATAATATAAATACAGTCTATTATACAGCATTATTCACATGTGAATAACATAAATACAGTCTATTATCCAGCATTATTCACATGTGAATAATATAAATACAGTCTATTATACAGCATTATTCACATGTGAATAACATAAATACAGTCTATTATACAGCATTATTCACATGTGAATAATATAAATACAGTCTATTATACAGCATTATTCACATGTGAATAACATAAATACAGTCTATTATACAGCATTATTCACATGTGAATAACATAAATACAGTCTATTATACAGCATTATTCACATGTGAATAATATAAATACAGTCTATTATACAGCATTATTCACATGTGAATAATATAAATACAGTCTATTATACAGCATTATTCACATGTGAATAACATAAATACAGTCTATTATACAGCATTATTCACATGTGAATAATATAAATACAGTCTATTATACAGCATTATTCACATGTGAATAACATAAATACAGTATATTATACAGCATTATTCACATGTGAATAATATAAATACAGTCTATTATACAGCTTTATTCACATGTGAATGATATAAATACAGTCTATTATACAGCATTATTCACATGTGAATAACATAAATACAGTCTATTATACAGCATTATTCACATGTGAATAATATAAATACAGTCTATTATACAGCATTATTCACATGTGAATAATGCTGTATAATAGACTGTATTTATATTATTCACATGTAAAAAATACCTAAGTGTTATTGTCTATTGTGAGCAAACTGTGGTGCTGAATTTCCCCCAGGGAGCAATAAAGTACTTTTTATTCTATTTTATTCTATTCTAAATACAAACTTACCCGAGCAAAAACGATGCATATTTATCCGGGAGAGTCTTGATACCAATGCCTTTGACCCAGCCACACACAAAGAAGTTGTAGACCTCCACGCTTTTCCAAGTTTTCATCTGTTTTGTCCTGTAAAATGACGTCTTGAGCACAATAGTTCAAAATGTCTGAGAACACGGCCGACATATAATCTTTGATATCACTCGACAAATCTTTTTTTGATACAGTATAGGGATGTATTGCATTGCATAGTTTTGGTTTTTTTGCCCTTATCTGCTTTTTGCAGGAAGATTTAAGCTCTTTTGTACTCAGATAGTTGGCGTGATGCTGCCATCTTGGCTTAGTTGACCACCACTGGTTTTCACTTGCGGGTAGAAGTCACGTGTCAGAATACGAGCTATATGATGCTAAATCAGGGCCAAAAGTCTTGTACGGTACTTGAAAAAATGTCCTTTGAAACTAAAAAAATCAAATTTTGATGCTGAATTTGGAAAAATATACTAGTGTATTCAAATAAAAAATGATGCACACATTGTTTTCCCCAGGTTGAAAATAACTAACTAATCACATTTTTTTAGCTTCTGTTTTTTCCGAATCTAATGTTATTACTTTTATGAATTTATTTGAATGATTTTTTTCAGATTAAGACTCTTACATTCAGCACAAAATTTTGAGAAAGGTGTGGAATCATGACGACAGTCTTTCTGGTAGTTAAACCTTCATTAGGAAGGAAACATGGTCATCTGAAGTGTACAAGCTTCAGTATAGCCTACAGAGGCCCGGAGATCTGGAATGAGATTGATAGCTCTAGAAAATAATCACATTTTTTAAATATATTTAAAAAAAGCCTTTTCACCAAAGATTATTGCTACGTTATGCTTGGTAAATTTAGCACAGCCCACATTGCGGACGATTTTAACTTGGTCACATATTTTGGTATCTATGGTATTATTATTGCAAATCTTCAACATGCTAAGATTCTAATCCATTTTGAATAATAAAATGTTGAAACCAATTGGGTGGAATAAAAGCTTCCTTCTCTGTAAACGTAATCCTGTTGGTAGGTTGGTGGGTAATTGTAAAAAGGGGATTGGGTGGTGTGATAATGAGATATTTTTAATTGTTCTTTCTTAATACATAGTCATGTTTAAAGCAGCTAGTATTTTCCCATGTGGTGTGTCTTCTCGTGAACTCCTTGCTTTTATCTTATGTCCGCTAGTAAACTCTTTGTTTTTTTTGTCTGTCGGCTCACAGAGCTGTTTTGGCCAGTTCCTTATCGGTTTTGAAATACCAGCTGCGCTCCTTTCTGGGCGAGAGGGGCTGTTTTCGCTCTACATAAACTGACTCTTTTTGTGTGAATTTAGACCTCTTCTTGCTGATGCTGTTGTCGCATTGTAAGGGCTGGTCTCCTGAAGCTTCAGTAAAACTTGGTATGATGCCATTCTGTCTCTGGGGTCCTTATTATTCAACATATAGTGTATGTCATCCAAAATAATTTAGGATGACCAGTGTGTTTTATTCCCTGAGAGGAAAACTGGTCGCACACAACAGTGGGTTGTTTTATAAGTAAATTGTATTATTTAGTATATTATTTGTTGATGTCTATTTTAACTGTGGGTCCCTATCCATAAACTCTATGCTCCTAGGGATTCCCTTTTTGCAGAGCGGACTCTAATACAAAAGGAACAATACTGTTTAAAAACCATCACGTCCGTAAATAAATAAATAAATAAATAGACGACACAGCAGCAGTGGGACACATCACAGACAACGATAAGTCCGAGTACAGAGAGGAGGTAGAACATCTGGTGGATTGGTAATCTGCAGATCCTCTCTTTGATCACCTTTGAGGCCGCAGAGCATCCGGAGTAGGACCACCAGACCGAGGAACAGTTTCTTCCCGGAAGCTGTTAGACTGGTGAACTCCAATGGTGCTCTGTAGCAATGGACATCAATCCCTGCACGAGGACACTTCACTTGCACACGTGTCCCAACTGTGCCGAACAGGGCTTTTATTTGGTTTTCTGTCATTGCTTTTACATTGTATTTGAACTACAGGGTCACAAATTGTCTATGTTTTATAATTATTGTTAGAATAGTTATCACAAAACTTTGTGTTTCAACGAGTTCCCGGCGAGAAGACAAAAGCTGTCTTTGAACCTACCAAGCAGAAGGCTTGTAAAACTCCACTGTGTAGGATGGGAAGCAACATGAAGGTGTTCTGTTTCTTTATTCTATTGTAATCCACAGAAATATTTTGTCTTGACCCAAGAGCTACAAAGCGGAGAGGAAGCAGGGCCTGACTCCCCTCAAGGCGATCTTTTCTTTGAACTGTAGTAATCAAAGGCGATGGCTGTTTACGACCCCCGCCCCTTAGAAACAGCTGTTGCCATGTAATTAGGGAAAGTCCAAACAAAAGAGGAGGCGTACAATCTTTCGCCAGAGCGTGCTGGAGACTGTACAAGAGTACAGCCCAGACGTCTCTCCTCAATTGAGCCAAATTTAATTCTATCTCTGTTGAATTCCTTGCTTCTTGTCTTGTTTAATAGATGTCATCAGTGTTTGAACCTGACAACTATTGTATTATTTTCATAACTCCTATATTAAAGGCCTACTGAAATGAATTTTTTTTAATTTAAACGGAGATAGCAGATCCATTCAATGTGTTATACTTGATCATTTCGCGATATTGCCATATTTTTGCTGAAAGGATTTAGTAGAGAACATCGACGATAAAGTTTGTAACTTTTGATCGCTGATAAAAAAAAAGCCTTGCCTGTACCGGAAGTAGCGTGACGTCACAGGTTGAAGGGCTCCTCACATTTCCCCATTGTTTACAATGCAGCGAGAGCGATTCGGACCGAGAAAGCGATGATTACCCCATTAATTTGAGCGAGGATGAAAGATTTGTGGATGAGGAACGTGAGAGTGAAGGACTAGAGTGCAGTGCAGGACGTATCTTTTTTCGCTCTGACCGTAACTTAGGTACAAGCTGGCTCATTGGATTCCACACTTTGTCCTTTTTCTATTGTGGATCACGGATTTGTATTTTAAACCACCTCGGATACTATATCCTCTTGAAAATGAGAGTCGAGAACGCAAAATGGACATTCACAGTGACTTTTATCTCCACGACAATACATCGGCGAAGCTCTTTAGCTACTGAGCTAACATGATAGCATCGTGCTTAAATGCAGATAGAAACAAAATAAATAAACCCCTGACTGGAAGGATAGACAGAAAATAAACAATACTATTAAACCATGGACATGTAACTACACGGTTAATGCTTTCCAGCCTGTCGAAACTTAACAATGCTGTTGCTAACAACGCCATTGAAGCTAACTTAGCTACGGGACCTTGACAGAGCTATGCTAAAAACATTAGCTATCCACCTACGCCAGCCAGCCCTCATCTGCTCATCAACACCCGTGCTCACCTGCGTTCCAGCGATCGACGGAGCGACGAAGGACTTCACCCGATCATAGAGGCGGTCGGCGGCTCGGAGACAGAGGAAGTCAAGGTGAGGTCGGCGGCTAGCGCGTCTGCTATCCATCTCAAAGTCCTCCTGGTTGTGTTGCTGTAGTCCGCCGCTAATACACCGATCCCACCTACAGCTTTCTTCTTTGCAGTCTTCATTGTTCATTAAACAAATTGCAAAAGATTCACCAACACAGATGTCCAGAATACTGTGGAATTATGTGGTGAAAACAGAGCTTTTTGTATTGGATCCAACGGGGTCCGAATACTTCCGTTCACTCCGTGACGTCACACGCATACGTCATCATACCGAGACGTTTTCAACCGGAAGTTTCGCGGGAAATTTAAAATTGCACTTTATAAGTTAACCCGGCCATATTGGCATGTGTTGCAATGTTAATATTTCATCATTGATACATAAACTATCAGACTGCGTGGTCGGTAGTAGTGGCTTTCAGTAGGCCTTTAACCAATGCTATTTCTATCCTATTCTATTTATTTTTATGTATAAACTACTGTACTTGTGGTCTAAAATTTCGTACCATTTCCGACAGTATTCCATCCATCTTATTCCGCTTATCTGAGGTCGGGTCACGGGGGCAGCAGCCTAAGCAGGGAAGCCCAGACTTCCCTCTCCCCAGCCCGTTGCCAGGCCAACCAGGAGACATAGTCTTCCCAACGTATTATTGTTTCAAATTAAAATGATCGCACATTTGTGATTAATAAGCGCACGTCAATAGACTCACAGACTGACGATACTGCTCTTTTTCGAGAGAAGCAAACTAGTGTGCATAACGCTTAGTACCAGCTAACACCCATAGCGCTACTAATCACTAACTAGCAGCTGAGGCGCTAATTGCTATTTAAATTCAAACATGAATGCAAGACACATTAATGTCTATACCCATTACAAACATCATAACCCAATATAAACTTGTATAAACACATTACTGCCTGAGCGTATAAGATATTCAGTTGGGCACACTGAACCTACAGGCTGTGCTCCCTTAGAAGAGACCGATAAATATAAACAACAATAAAAAAATCTAATCTTTATTTCAATAAAAAAGCCGTACAAAGCATTATACACTAAACAATTCAGTAATATGTCTTTCAAAACGACAACAATGTGATAATAAAAAAAAATTATTCTATAGATTTTTAAAGTGATGCAAAATATTGCCAGACTACCATTACTATTAAAACAATAAAGCAAGATACTAAAACATGACTACTGCACAGTAAAGGTAAATATGAAGATTCCTACACCTGTCCACATACGACAGGAAGTGAACCCACGTGACGTCACATAAACCAAAATAATTCCATAAAATGGTAGTAAACATATTTAAACACCTGCAGAAATGATTTCAATAATGATATTAAAAGCTACTGTAAGAAGATAAGACGAAGCTCTGAATAATCCTGATTTGTATGAATACCTCAGAAATTTGTGAAAGAAAAAGTGAACTTATTTTAAGGAAGGTAAATTTGGGTGGATGTCGCTACAACCTAAACAGCTCATTTGTTATCTACCGCGTGTGTTCTTATGTGTTTTACTGCATCTGCACTATGATGGAACCTTTTACAGCACACTGAACAACTAAATGTTTTTTTCACTCATGTGTGTTCTCACTGCAGAGTCAAAACACTGTTTCGAGAAAAGCTTTAACCACAAACTGAACAGTTAAATGTTTTGCCTGTGTGTTATTCTCATGTGTTCAATCAAATACTTGTATCGGCAAAAACTTCTCCCGCACACTGAACAATCAAATGGATTCTCTCCTGTGTGTTTTCTCATGTGATCAGTCAAGTTGCTCTTCATACTAAAGCTTTTACCGCAAACTGAACAGTAGAATGGTTTTTCTCCTGTGTGCGTTCTCATGTGTGGCCTCAAATAGCTCTTTCGAGTAAAGCTTTTAGCACAAACTGAGCAGCTGAATCGTTTTGTGTCCGTCTTCTTTTTAGAGCATCCAGAGCATTTGTTAACAGTATTAGTTCTCCTCTCTCCTCTCTTCTTTTTAGAGCATTTGTTGTGAGTGCGAGTCGTCACGTCACCTACCCAGTCTGTATCGCTGCTCAAAGCTTCTTCAACCTCGTCTTCAGCCTCACTATCTGATAGTGGAGCTAAGAGGTTGTGTAGTTGTGGTTTCTCTTCATCATCTTCAGTCTTCACAGAGACAAAAGTCAGTGGCAACTTGGTGAGATCAGCCTCCTGTGGTCCTAGAAGACACTCTCCCTCCTGAGTGATGCAGAGTTCCTCCTCTTCCTTTTCAATGCAGGGTGGTTGTGGAGTCTCCTGCTTCAAAGTGGAGCTCGCCCCTAACTGAGGGGGAAGTTCTTCTGTGAGACACAAACAACACTTTACAGACTTTCTTCTATGTACTGTATGTGTGTGTAGTGTTTCAAGGCCATCCATTTAGTGCCTTGCCAGAATGATGGATCAATGTTTACATGACTTGGCTTAGACTCGGTCAAATGAAGATAGAATAACAGAAAAGTAGAAAACATCTGTTTCAATGCACATTGTGGAGGGGGGGCGTGGCCTGCGGACCTGCCGCGGAACGGGGTGTGCAAAGACCGGCCCCGAAGACAGCGACAGGTGAGTAGATGGCCCAGGTGGGCCTTGTTATCTAATCACCTGTCGCCTTTATTAGCAGCAGCCGGAACGAGACAGGGGAGTTGGAATTGGAGCGAGGTCGAGGAGTTGGAGCGAGGGCGAGAGACGCGAGACTTAGAAGAAAAAGAACATATATTGCTGCATGAGAATAAAAAATTTTGATTCAAACGATCTACCGGTCTCCCGAAGATCTGTCGGCCAGGAGAACCCACACCAGAGGGAAACTTTCACACACATTAAGATACTACAAACCAGCGTGGGGAACCAAATCAATATAGTACAGCGTTGTAACGATTAGTTTTAACAATTCGATTTGATTAATAATTATTGGTTGCCATTATGATTCAGTGACAATATTAGTTTATATACAACAAAATGATCTGAAACGATTCAGTGAGTTTAAATTGATTCAGTAATCAAGCAGTGTGACTGTGAAATAAATACTGGATACAGGGACACTATGACTATATCGTGATATTCGAGTATACGTTCTCACGCAGTTGCTTTTAGCTGTGGGCATTACACTACAGGCTCTTCCCACTCTTTGTTGTCTCTCCTTCTCACAGAGACATAAACAAGCGCACCTTCTTACATACGTCACATACGTACGTATACGCCCTCGCGGAGCAGAGAGGTAGCAGCATGGCTAAAGTTAGCTGTGGTGCGAGTGGTAATAAGAGAGAAAGAAGGTGCAAATCTGGTAACAAATGAAGGAAGAATTAATTCTTAACAAAAACAGAAGGGGATCCATCGTCTGGCGGTGGTTTGGCTTCAAGCGGGAATATGTCGAACAGACAACCGTAATTTGTCGAGTGTGGGGCAAAAGCGTTGCTACAAAAAGTAGCATTACTGCTAATATGTAGCATCATTTGAAAAGTCACCTGCTAGAGAATGAAGAGTGCTTACTCCGCATGTCAACATCTCCGTTCGGTGCCACACCCACAAAATGCAGAGGCAACCATTTCCACATCAACACTGTATGAAAAAAATAGTCAACAACAGAAGGAGATAACGTCCGCAGGAACCTACCACATAGCGAAGGACATACACTATTTGATTTCCTATTATGCAGCTCATTTTTATGTGACACTTATTGAAATATCTTGTGTGACATCATGCACAAAAGTGCACTTTATTTGTTTTAAACAATTGTAGTGGCGTTCTGTACAAAAAGTGCACTTTAATTTAGTGTTGTTTTGATATGTCATCTTAGTGACATCATGCACAAAAGTGCACTCATAGCTTCTTTTAAAATGTCCCTGACAATCTTGCACTTTCTGTTTTGGAAATGACATGAATGTTTGTGCCACTGCTTAATAACTGTTTAATGAATAAACTTTTGCTAAATTGACTTAGTTGTGGTTTCCCTCTCTGCATGAAAGTTTAAAAGTAGCATATATTAATGCAGTATGAAGAAGAATGTTTTAATGTAGACACATAGAATCATCATACTGCTGTGATTATATGTATCAAGTGTTCATTCAAGGCTAAGGCAAAATATCCAGATATATATCGTGTATCACGATATGGCCTACAAATATCGAGATATTAAAAAAAGGCCATATCGCCCAGCCCTAGTTCAAACCCCGGCCGAGTCATACCAAAGACTATAAAAATGGGAGCAATTACCTCCCTGCACTGTAAAAAAAAAAAAAGTTGAGAAAACGCAAATTTTCAAGGCAACATGATGCAACAAGATTTTTGTGTTTTCTCAACTTTTGACTACTATTGTTGACTTAACTAAGATTTACAAGTGGAGATAAGAGTTATGTCAACTCGGATCTTTCAAATCTTTTTTGAAAAATCTATCTTGTAGTTAATTTTGTGGCGAGTTTGGTCCGTTTTACCAAAGAATAAAGTCACAAATCATATGGAATATTAACTTGAGATCATATGTGATATGACTGACAAGAAGATCCGAGTTGACATAACTCTTATATCAACTGTGTGGCGACGGCGTGGCGAAGTTGGTAGAGTGGCTGTGCCATCAATCGGAGTGTTGCTGGTTACTGGGGTTCAATTCCCACCTTCTACCTTCCTAGTCACGTCCGTTGTGTCCTTGGGCAAGACACTTCACCCTTTGCCTCTGATGGCTGCTGGTTAGCGCCTTGCATGGCAGCTCCCTCCATCAGTGTGTGAATGTGTGTGTGAATGGGTAAATGTGGAACTACTGTCAAAGCGCTTTGAGTACCTTGAAGGTAGAAAAGTGCTATACAAGTACAACCCATTTATCATTTATTATTTATAACTTGTAAATCTTAGTTAAGTCAACAATAGTAGTCAAAAGTTGAGAAAACGCAAACATCTTGTTGCATCATGTTGCCTTGAAAATGTGCGTTTTCTCAACTTTTTTTTTTTACAGTGTGCTTGGCACTCAGCATCAAGGGTTGGAATTGGGGGTTAAAGCACCAAAAATGATTCCCGGGCGCGGCCACCGCTGCTGCCCGCTGCTCCCCTCACCTCCCAGGGGGTGGAACAAGGGTGATGGGTCAAATGCAGAGAATAATTTCACCACACCTAGTGTGTGTTACAATCATTGGTACTTTAACTTTAATCCAATGAGTTATGATGAAGTTCTAAATCACCATATTCCCAGGATTTTTTTTTTTTTTAAGTTTTAGGGGTCAATTTGATTTTCTCTGAGAAATATACAAGACGATGTTTGTCTTTTGCAATTTAAGAAACGTTTTTATATTATTTTACAATATATTGTATTCCCGCAACGTTCAATGATCCAAAATATATTTGAGATTACAACAGGTAAAACAAACGAGCAATTTATTTAAATTCGCGAGAGTAACTTTCTGTGACTTTATGAGCTGTGACACTCCGTGCCAGAAATTTGAGGGTTGCAGGTTCGATCCCCGCTTCCGCCATCCTAGTCACTGTCGTTGTGTCCTTGGGCAAGACACTTTACCCACCTGCTCCCGGTGCCACCCACACTGGTTTAAATGTAACTTAGATATTGGCTTTCACTATGTAAAGCGCTTTGAGTACTAGAGAAAAAGCGCTATATAAATATAATTCACTTCACACTTGTGGAGAACTTCCCAATCAAAAGTTGACAGTAATCCTATTATTATTGTTCTTTATTACCTCCAATCCTCTGCACGTTGATGTAGACATGTGGTCCAGTCTTCTCTTCTTCACTCTTTTTTTGACACAAGCGCTTGTTTTGCTCTTCCACTTTCTTCATTTGACTTTTGCATTCTTTCATCTCCTCTGATGTGAACTCCACTGCCTTCTTCAAGCTAACAATCATGGCGACTCTTTCTTTACATTCTTCAACAAAGTCGGCTAATGTCTCATCAACGCTCTTTTGAGGGCTCACGATAGTCTCCAAAATGACGTTATTGGAAACTTCCACTCGCTCATCTTTAACTGCAGTTTTCGTCTTTATCTCCGTTGGAGGCGCAGATTCTCCTTCATGTTCTCTTTTAGCGGACGTCGCCATCCTAGCATAGCAGTAGTCGGCCATCTTCTATCACGTCTTCAATCTTCACTTCAGGTAACACTCCATCGCTCCACACTCAATTTCCATTTGGTGGGCTTAAGAAAAGACGAATAATGTATGTATTTGTTTCTACATTTGCAGTTATGTGGTCATTTACAAACGGGGACGCTACAGCCACTCAGTCCGCCATCTTGCTCGCCACCTGGCCTTTCACTACCGGAAGTACGGTCGGTTCTGCGCATGTGTGAATATGACGTCACCTCCTCCACTCCTTACTTTTCTGAGTTTTTTCATGGTCAAAGTGTTGCGATATTTAAAATGTTTGATTTATTTTCTTCGATACAAATAAAATGATACATAAGCTGATTTTCTCCTCGTTTCGTAAAATCTTGCACTTTTCCACCTTTCTTTAAAAAAGGAAGCAAATTGGAACCTGGCAACTACCGACCTGTTTCTATTCTCAGCTCCATTTCGAAAGTAATGGGGAAAATAGTTTATGAACAGGTCGATAGTTACCTTGCCACTAATAAACTCATGTACAAATTCCAATCCGGCTTCAGAACTAACCACTCCACTGACACATGCCTTCTCTATCTGACCGACCACATCAAACATGAGGTGGACGCGGGCAAATACTGCGGCATGGTCATGCTGGACCTTCAGAAGGCCTTTGACACCGTTAACCACGCTATACTGTTGGATAAGCTCAGAGCAATCGGATTTAACAAAACCTCTTGGAGCTGGATGCAGTCTTACTTGGAGGGGAGGGAGCAGGTGGTAGAGGTGAACGGCACCGTGTCCCCCCCCCTCTCGGTGAACTGTGGAGTCCCCCAAGGCAGTATATTAGGGCCTTTACTGTTCCTAATATACATAAACGACATGTCATCGGCATGTGACTGTGAATTGTTTTTGTTTGCGGATGACTCTGCCCTGCTGGTATCAGACAAGGACAAGTCACAGGTGGAGAAAATCCTCAGTGCTGAGCTCTGTAGAACTTGCACCTGGCTCGCTGACAACAAGCTATCCATCCACTTGGGTAAAACAGAATCCATCCTGTTTGGGTCCCACATCAAACTTAAGAGAGTCAATCACTTCACCATAAAAGTAGGTGACAGTGTCATCACCAGGAAAGATGAGGTCAACTACCTAGGTTCCATTCTAGAGGCTAACCTTTCCTGTGATAAAATGGCAACCAAGGTAATCAAAAAGGTTAACCAACGAACGAGATTTCTCTACAGAATTTCCTCTCTGGTCAACAAAAGCACCTTGAGGATTCTGGCGGGAACTCTCGTTCAACCCTTTTTCGATTACGCATGCACCTCCTGGTACCCTAGCACCTCCAAAACCCTCAAATCTAAACTCCAAACATCTCAGAACAAACTAGTCAGGTTACTTCTAGACCTCCACCCCAGATCCCACCTCACTCCTACCCACTTCTCTAAAGTGGGCTGGCTCAAGGTGGAGGACAGAGTTAAACAACTTGCACTGAGCCTAGTCTATAAAATCCGCTACACCTCCCTGATACCGAAGTACATGTCAAACTACTTCCTTAACGTAAATGACCGCCATAACCACAACACCAGGGGGTGCTCCACTAACCACGTTAAACCCAGATTCCGAACTAACAAAGGTCTTAACTCATTCTCTTTCTATGCCACATCAATGTGGAATGCGCTCCCAACAGGTATAAAAGAAAGGGCATCTCTATCCTCCTTCAAAACTGCTATAAAAGTTCACCTCCAGGCAGCTACAACCCTAAACTAACACCCTCCCCGGATTGCTAATAATCAAATGTAAACAATCAAATGCAGATTCTTTTTCTTATGCCTTCTGATCTCTCTCTTTCTCTCTCTCTCTCTCTCTCTCTCTCTCTCTCTCTCTCTCTCTCTCTCTCTCTCTCTCTCTCTCTCTCTCTCTCTCTCTATGTCCACTACTTGATGTCCATATCCCCCCCCCCCACCCCACCCCCCCTCCACACTCCTGATTGTAAATAATGTAAATAATTCAATGTGATTATCTTGTGTGATGACTGTATTATGATGATAGTATATATGATAGTATATATCTGTATCATGAATCAATTTAAGTGGACCCCGACTTAAACAAGTTGAAAAACTTATTCGGGTGTTACCATTTAGTGGTCAATTGTACGGAATATGTACTTCACTGTGCAACCTACTAATAAAAGTCTCAATCAATCAATCAAAACATCTCGAGGAAGAAAGGTTGAACCTTTTCGCGATTTGAACGATTCGTACAGTCGAAAACACCATTTATTATTGTAATTTAGACAATTAAATCTGATTATTGATCATTTATTATTCTAATTTAGACAATTATATCTGATTGTTGATCATTTATTAATCTAATTTTGACAATTACATCTGATTATTGATCATTTATTATTCTAATTTAGACAATTATATCTGATTGTTGATCATTTATTATTCTAATTTAGACAATTAAATCTGGTTAGTAATCATTTATTATTCTAATTTAGACAATTAAATCTGATTATTGATAATTTATTATTCTAATTTAGACAATTATATCTGATTATTGATCATTTATTATTCTAATTTAGACAATTAAATCTGGTTAGTAATCATTTGTTATTCTAATTTAGACAATGAAATCTGATTATTGATCATTTATTATTCTAATTTAGACAATTATATCTGATTATTGATCATTTATTATTCTAATTTAGACAATTATATTTGATTATTGATAATTTATTATTCTAATTTAGACAATTAAATCTGGTTTGTAATCATTTATTATTCTAATTTAGACAATTAAATCTGATTATTGATAATTTATTATTCTAATTTAGACAATTATATCTGATTATTGATCATTTATTATTCTAATTTAGACAATTACATCTGGTTAGTAATCATTTATTATTCTAATTTAGACAATGAAATCTGATTATTGATCATTTATTATTCTAATTTAGACAATTATATCTGATTATTGATCATTTATTATTCTAATTTAGACAATTATATTTGATTATTGATAATTTATTATTCTAATTTAGACAATTAAATCTGGTTTGTAATCATTTATTATTCTAATTTAGACAATTAAATCTGATTATTGATCATTTATTATTCTAATTTAGACAATTATATCTGATTATTGATCATTTATTATTCTAATTTAGACAATTACATCTGGTTAGTAATCATTTATTATTCTAATTTAGACAATGAAATTTGATTATTGATAATTTATTATTCTAATTTAGACAATTATATCTGATTATTGATCATTTATTATTGTAATTTAGACAATTAAATCTGGTTAGTAATCATTTATTATTCTAATTTAGACAATGAAATCTGATTATTGATAATTTATTATTCTAATTTAGACAATTATATCTGATTATTGATCATTTATTATTCTAATTTAGACAATTATATTTGATTATTGATAATTTATTATTCTAATTTAGACAATTAAATCTGATTATTGATAATTTATTATTCTAATTTAGACAATTATATCTGATTATTGATCATTTATTATTCTAATTTAGACAATTATATTTGATTATTGATCATTTACTATTCTAATTTAGACAATTATATTTGATTATTGATCATTTATTATTCTAATTTAGACAATTTAATCTAGTTAGTAATCATTTATTATTCTAATTTAGACAATTAAATCTGATTATTGATAATTTGTTATTCTAATTTAGACAATTATATCTGATTATTGATCATTTATTATTGTAATTTAGACAATTAAATCTGGTTAGTAATCATTTATTATTCTAATTTAGACAATGAAATCTGATTATTGATAATTTATTATTCTAATTTAGACAATTATATCTGATTACTGATCATTTATTATTCTAATTTAAACAATTAAATCTGGTTAGTAATCATTTATTATTCTAATTTAGACAATTAAATCTGATTATTGATAATTCATTATTCTAATTTAGACAATTATATCTGATTATTGATAATTTATTATTCTAATTTAGACAATTAAATCTGGTTAGTAATAATTTATTATTCTAATTTAGACAATTAAATCTGATTATTGATCATTTATTATTCTAATTTAGACAATTATATCTGATTATTGATCATTTATTATTCTAATATAGACAATTAAATCTGATTAGTAATAATTTATTATTCTATTTTAGACAATTAAATCTGATTAGTAATCATTTATTATTCTAATTTAGACAATACAATCTGATTAGTAATCATTTATTATTCTAATTTAGACAATTAAATCTGATTATTGATCATTTATTATTCTAATTTACACAATTAAATCTGATTGTTGATCATTTATTATTGTAATTTAGACAATTATATCTGATTATTGGCCATTTATTAATCTAATTTAGACATTTATATCTGATTATTGATCGTTTATTTAATAAATGGCCAATAATCAGATACAATTGTCTAAATTTGAATACTAAATGGCCAATAATCAGATTTAATTGTCTAAATTACAATAATAAAATGTATTTATCTTTTTCTTTTTTTGTTTTAATTTTCCTGAGGGAACTCTCCTGAAGGAATCAATGAAGTACTATCTATCTATCTAATTTAGACAATTGTATCTGATTATTGGCCATTTATTATACACATTTAGACAATTATATCTGATTATTGGCAATTTAACATTATAATTTAGACAATTATATCTGATTATTGACTATTTATTGTTGTAATTTAGACAATATTTGATTATTGTCCACTTAGTATTGTAATTTAGACAACTATATCTGATTATTGGCCATTTATTATTGTAATTTAGACAATTGTATCTGATTATTGGCCATTTATTAATTCTAAATTAGACAATATCTGATTATTGATCCTTTATTCATCCTAATTCAGAAAATTATGTATGATTATTGACAATTTTTTATTCTAATTTAGACAATTATATCTGGTTATTGACCATTTATTATTCCAATTTAGACAGTACTATCTGATTATTCATCATTTATTATTTTAATTTAGACAATATCTGATTATTGGCCATTTAGTATTGTCATTTAGACAATTGTATCTGATTATTGGCCATTTATTATAGTAATTTAGACAATTATATCTGATTATTGACCATGTATTGTTCTAATTTAGATGTGACGTCTGTAAAATCCAAACAATTTTAAGGCTTGAAAGTGTGAGGTGGAAATGCAATGTGATGTGGGTGTCATTGACCTCTGAATAGCTTATTTACATGGCTAAATGCAATACTTAAAATTAGTTTGTTTTTGTTGCTACATCCTTGTCATTTTCGTTTCAGGGAAAAAAAGGATTTGGTGAGATTTTTCTCATTTTTCAGTGTGAAAGCAAAGCCGAAGGAAATCAGGTTGTAAAGCTACGATCGAACATGACTTTTAACACCATCACTTTGCACATTGCACGTTCACCGTATTTTCAGACTGGTAAGTTTGAATCAAAGCATGTTGCACAAGTAGCATTTGGAAGGCTGTTAGTGTGAGCATACAGTATTTTGGGGAAAAAAACATGTCGTCTGTTTACTTTTAGTCATGAGTAAGCACAAAAATGAGTGATTATTATGGAAACCCCTGTGACAGTTAATAATACCGTTTCAAATGAAAATGATCATACAATTGTGATTGATAACCTCACTTAATCTCACAAACTAGTGAAACTGCTCATTTCCTGGAGAAGCAAGATAGCCTCCAGAGATCAGAGCACTAACGCCCATAATGCCACTAATCACTAGCTAGCAGCTATTGTGCTAATTGCTAGCTATCTTAAAAAACATGAATACCAGACACTTTGTCCAAAATATTATATATATAATATATAATTTGTTCCATTTTGTCCACTAGCGACGCTGAGATCATTATTCATGCATTCATTACGTCTCGTCTCGATTACTGTAACGTATTATTTTCGGGTCTCCCTATGTCTAACATTAAAAGATTACAGTTGGTACAAAATGCGGCTGCTAGACTTTTGACAGTTGAAAGTTAGTGACTTGTTGTTTTTTTCTGGTTAAACTACATCTTAAGATCTTTCAAACAAGCCCCCGATTGTCTCTGCGTGCAAAGTATACTCACGTTACAAACCTGTGCGTAAAGTGTGCAACACTTTTTTGCATATTTACGTAAATGGGTGCTAGACTGGCAGTGGTGAATCCCTCTAACATGTATGCTCAATTCCACATCGATTGAGATGTATAAAAGAAATGTGCTTGGATTATTGCATGCGCAATTATTTTTTGTGTGTATGACATTTTCTGGATTTGAGCGTACACCATTTTTTTTATTAAGACATTTTTGTGGAGGAGGGTGTGGTCGGCGTGCCTCCTGCAGGAATGGGGTGTGTATGGCCCAGCCTCGAAGCCAGCGACAGGTGAGCAGATTGCCTAGCTGTGGCTGATTATCTAATCACATGTCCCCCTTATTAGCAGCAGCCGGGAGGAGACACGTAGTTGGAGTTGGAGCCAGAGAGACACACACGTACGAGGCAGAGACTGTTGGAAAGCAATTCGAACCTGTTTATGTCAATAAAAACGTGCTCAACCCTGTACACCGGGCTCTAGGAAGATCTATCGGACTCAGGAGAACCCTCCACGAGCAAAGGCTCTTACAATTTTATTAGAAACCCACACAAGTTTTAATACATGAGGCCCCAGGCAACCTGGGAGGGTGTAGTTTCAGGCGGATCGATTCATGTTGTTGGCGTTCAAAGCCAGACATTCTGGAGGCGGTAAAAGCCTCACTGAAGAAGACTACAATTCCTCCCCAGCTGGAGCCAGAAGAAGGAGTAACCGAACACTACAAGCATCATCTATCTTACTATTGAGGAAAGTTTCATATACACAGAAGACATGGGGTCATGAGGAAATAAGATTATGCTCCAGATAATCCCAATTTGTACAAGTACTTCAGATATTTGTAAAAGAAGCAGTGAATTTATTTTGAGGAGTCCTTGGTTTGGGTGGATGTCGCCACATATGAACGACATAACACTAATTAGTGTGGAGAATGCATATATGTTTAAGAGTTCTTTCTTTATTCATAGCCATGTTTAGAGCAGCTAGTACTTTTCCTTTATATATTCTGTATACCAGTTTATCTTTGTCTACATGGGTCTGTTTAGTGCAGGGGTGTCCAAACTTTTTCTACTGAGGGCCGCATACGGAAAAATTAAAGCCTGCGGGGGCCATTTTGATAGTTTTCATTTTCAAATCATAACAAAATATATGGATTTTGGGTTTTTTTTACCTTTAGGGCTCCCGGGGACCATAAAGGGTCTAAGTCATTAAAATGTTAAAAACAAGTCAAATAATTTTTTTATTTTACGCTTACAGTAAATCTCTACAGTATATTAACTTCAGGTTGATATCAAATTAAAAAAACAAAAAGATGTTATGCCTTTTCTGTCAAGACTAGTTTGTTTTTTATAATAAAACTGAAATATGCAGTATTTCACCCACTGCCCAAAACATTCAGAAAGCAATGTTTGATGTGAAGTAATTAGAGCCTTAAAAACATCAATAATGCAAGACACCATTGATATGAATTCATTGTTATTTTTGAGTAATCACAGTGAAAAGATAAATAAAATCCCATTAAATATATTTAGGATCCAAAAGGTGCCCCACTCATAAAGTGATACATTTGTACTAGTTTTTTTTTACTTTCAACACTTAAGTTACGAGATCAACTTCAGATTCGTCTTTAAAGAGTAGTGTTTTTCCGTTTGAATGTTAGAACAACTTAAGAAGCCGGTATGAATATGTATTGGTTTAGGTGGTTCTCCTGAAGCTTCAGTAAAACTTGATAATATTCTTATTCTGTCTTGATGGTCCTTCTTACTCAGCATATATGTCATCGAAAGAACTTGGGATTGACCAGTGACTTAAATTCCCTGGGAGGAAGAGCTGGTCGACGCAACATTAGATAACACAATTCCGGTAGGAATTGCGTGTGAATGCCGTATGGGCGCAAGTTGCCGATATGCATGAGTGGACAGTTCAGGGTTAGTGGAGTGTGGGGATGTTGGAAGGGTTCATATCAGTTGACAAATGTGGGATATGAAGAGGTTTGTATATTACCCATTCATTTTGAATGGTGGGAAATTCCTGGTAATTCCGGGTGATCCGGGCATTTTTAAAACTGGGAAACATGCTGGCTTGAATGTCCAGGATGAGTGGAGTTTGTGGATGATGGAACGGTTCAAATCAGATGAGAAATGTGGGACATGCAGAATTTTGTATATTGCCTATTCCTTTTTAATGAGGAGAAAAATATTGGTAATTCCAGGAAAACCCTGAATTTTGAGAAATGAGAAACATATTTTTGTCTTTAATATGCAGGGTAAGTAAAGTGTGTGGATGGTGGGACGGTTCAAATCAGGTAAAAAATGGATTAAAATAATGTGCACAACGATCTGTACTTCCTGGTAATCAGGGAAGTTTTGGAAAGAAAAATATGGCCTCCTATTGATTCCCGGGCGAGTCAAAGGTTTAGATGCTTGAATGGTTCTGATCGGATACAAAGTGGGGGAGAAAAAATCAAAAGAAAAAAGTCAAACACAGTGGTGTTTAAAAGCCAGAATTTCTGGTAATCAGGGAAATGTCTGAAGCCGGAAACATTTTAGTTTGAATGTCCAGGGTGAGTGGAATGTGTGGATGGTAGAAATGTTTAAATTGGATAATACATGTGGGATATGGAGAGGTGTATAATTATTCAGTTCATTTCAAATGGGGAGATGGTCCTGTAATCCTGGAAATAAGGGGAATTTCGGAACTTGAAAACACTTTGGTTTGAATGTCCAGGGTGAGTGGAGTCTGTGGATGATTGAACGGTTGAGATCGGGTGAGAAATGTGGTAAATTGGCCCATTCATTTTCAATGAAAAAATGTCCTGGAGAACCTGGAAATCTGGGTAATCTTTGTGTTCTGGGAAGATGAATATTTGATAACTAACGATTTCCGGCCGGAGTACATTTTGATACCTTAACAGTTCAGATCGGATGAAAACTGGGGGCGCTAAAAGACTGCAATAAAAAAATGTAATTGGTTATTCTCCTGTGTGTTTTGTTAAGTGTTTTACTGCGGCTGCATTACGACGGAATCTTTTACCACAAACTGGACAACTAAATGCTTTTTCTCCTGTGTGTTTTCTCATGTGTTGAGTCAAACAGCTGTTTCGTGAAAAACTTTTGCCACAAACTGAGCAAATAAAGGATTTTTCTCCAGTGTGTCTTCTCATATGCCGGGTCAAATCTATTTTTTGACAAAAACTTTTACCACAAACGGAGCAGTTGAACGGTTTCTCTCCTGTGTGTGTTCTCATGTGTCGAGACAAATTGTCCTTTCGTGAAAAGCTTTTACCACAAACTGAGCAATTAAATGTGTTTTCTCCTGCGTGTGCTCTAATATGTAAAGTCAAACTGCTATTTTGAGAAAAGCTTTTACCACAAACTGAACAATTAAATGGTTTCTCTCCTGCATGTATTCTCATATGTAGAGTCAAACTGCTCTTTTGAAAAAAGCTTTTACCGCAAACTGAACAAGTGAAGGGTTTTTCTCCTGTGTGTGTTCTCATGTGTTGAGTCAAATGGTTCTTTCTAGTGTAGCTTTTAGCACAAACTGAGCAGCTGAAATGTTTTTTACCTGTCTCCTTTTTAGAGCATTCAGAGTGTTTGTTGTCAGTGTGAGTCCTCATATCACCTTCACAGTCTTTATTGCTGCTCAAAGGTTCTTCAACCTCGTCTTCAGCCTCACTATCTGATAGTGGAGCTAAGATGTTGTCTACTTGTGGTTTCTCTTCATCATCTTCAGTCTTCACAGAGAGAATACTCAGTGGAAACTTGGTGAGATCAGCTTCCTCTCGTCCTAGAAGACACTCTCCCTCCTGAGTGATGCAGAGTTCCTCCTCTTCCTTTTTAATGCAGGGTGGTTGTGGAGTCTCCTGCTTCAAAGTGGAGCTCCCCCCTAACTGAGGGGAAACTTCTTCTGGATGACCAATCAGCTGCTGGATGCCTGCAGGACACAAACAAAACCAACGCACTTTAGCTCAGACATGATCCATGAGCAGTTTCTCCTTGATTTGGCGACACAATTTCTTCTTTTAGTAAAACTTTGAGCAAAAACTGAGCAGCTGAAATGTTTTTTACCTTTCTTCTTTTTTGAGGAGTCAGAGTGTTTGTTGTCAATGTGAGTCCTCATATCACCTTCACAGTCTGTATCGCTGCTCAAAGGTTCTTCAACCTCGTCTTCAGCCTCACTATCTGATAGTGGAGTTAAGAGGTTGTGTACTTGTGGTTTCTTTTCATCGTCTTCAGTCTTCACAGAGAGAATACTCAGTGGAAACTTGGTGTAATCAGCTTCCTCTCGTCCTAGAAGACACTCTCCCCCCTGAGTGATGCAGAGTTCCTCCTCTTCCTTTTTAATGCAGGGTGGTTGTGGAGTCTCCTGCTTCAAAGTGGAGCTCCCCCCTAACTGAGGGGAAACTTCTTCTGGATTACCGATCAGCTGCTGGACGTCTGCAAACCACGAACACCACAAACACACTTTACACACTTTCTTCTATGTACTGTATGTGTGTGTAGTGTTTCATGGCCAATCATTTAGTGCCTTGCCAGAATGATGGATCAATGTTTACATGACTTAGATTAAGGCCTACTGAAATGAAATTTTTTTATTTAAACGGGGATAGCAGATCTATTCTATGTGTCATACTTGATCATTTCGCGATATTGCCATATTTTTGCTGAAAGGATTTAGTATAGAACAACGACGATAAAGATCGCAACTTTTGGTATCTGATAAAAAAAGGCTTGCCCCTACCGGAAGTAGCGTGACGTAGTCAGTTGAACATATACGCAAAGTTCCCTATTGTTTACAATGATGGCCGCATGAAGTGAGAGAGATTCGGACCGAGAAAGCGACAATTTCCCCATTAATTTGAGCGAGGATGAAAGATTTGTGGATGAGTAAAGTGCAAGTGAAGGACTAGTGGGGAGTTGAAGCTATTCAGATAGGGAAGATGCTGTGAGAGCCGGGGGTGACCTGATATTCAGCTGGGAATGACTACAACAGTAAATAAACACAAGACATATATATACTCTATTAGCCACAACACAACCAGGCTTATATTTAATATGCCACAAATTAATCCTGCATAAAAACACCTGCGTGTTTGTTATGCTAGCTCCTAGCTCCTCTGCTAGCTCCTAGCTCCATAGAACACGCCAATACAATTCAAACACCTGATCAACACACACAATCACTCAGCCCAAAAGACCGTTCACCTAACCCAAGGTTCATAAAGCTTATATATTTTAAAAAAGTTACGTACATACGCAAAAAAAAGTTGCGCACATACGGTCAAGCGATCAAATGTTTAGAAGCCAAAGCTGCATACTCACAGTAGCACGTCTGCGTCTTTGTCATCCAAATCAAAGTAATCCTGGTAAGAGTCTGTGTTGTCCCAGTTCTCTACAGGCGTCTGTGTATCGAAGTCAAAAGTCCTCCTGGTTAGAGTCTCTGTTATCCGAGTTCTTCCATCTTGACTGCATCTTTCGGGAATGTAAACAAAGAAGCGCCGGCTGTGTACTGTTGTTGCTGACTACGTTCGAAAAATACGTCCATTTCGCACCGACAACTTTCTTCTTTGCTTGCTCAGCTTCCTTCTCCATAATGCAATGAACATGATTGCAACAGATTCACGAACACAGATGTCCAGAATACTGTGGAATTATGAAATGAAAACAGAGCTTTTTCGTATTGGCTTCAATGTGGAAGGCATACCCGTGTTCCCCGGGCTACGTCACGCGCATACGTCATCCTCAGAGGCGTTTCGAACCGGAAGTTTAGCGGCAAATTTAAAATGTCACTTTATAAGTTAACCCGGCCGTATTGGCATGTGTTATAATGTTAAGATTTCATCATTGATATATAAACTATCAGACTGCGTGGTCGGTAGTAGTGGCTTTCAGTAGGCCTTTAGCTTAGACTCAGTACATGCTATTTTATAGATTGCACACGCTGTTTAGTGTGTGGTATTTGGATCTTAGTAAATTAGGCTCTTACTGTAGCTAACAAGCAAAGTCCATTAAGAAGGCCATGTTACTTCTGTATTAGCACAGAAAAATTGTGTTGGAGCCCCTCATATATGCCTGCTGAGAACCCGCCCTGCTTTTAATAGTATTGTTCCTGCTTTCCTGTCTTTTTGCTCTTCCACTTTCTTCATTTGACTTTTGCATTCTTTCATCTCCTCTGATGTGAACTCCACTGCCTTCTTCAAGCTAACATTCATGGCGGCTCTTTCTTTATATTCTTCAACAAGGTCGGCTAATTTCGATTTTAAGGGCTTGAAATAGCTTTCAAATGACAAAACTTCAAGTCACTCACCTTCATCTTTCGTCTTTATCTCCGTTGGTGATTTGCTGGAAGTTGGTGGCGCTGATTCTCTTTCATGTTCTCTTTTAGCGGACGTCGCCATCTTAGCATAGCAGTAGTCGTCCATCTTCTATCACGTCTTCAATCTTCACTTCAGGTAACACTCCATCGCTCCAAACTCAAATTCCATTTGGTGGGCTTGAGAAAATACGAATAGTGTATGTATTTGTTTCTACATTTGCAGTTATGTGGTCATTTTCAAACGAGGACGCTACAGCCACTCAGTCCGCCATCTTGCTCGCCGCCTGGCCGTTCACTACCGGAAGTACGGTCGCTTCTGCGCATGTGTGAATATGACGTCATTTCCTTTACTCCTTACTTTCCCCCCAGTTTTTTCAAGGTCCGGTGTTGTGATATTTAAAACGTTTTATTTATTTTCTTGATAAGAAGAAAACAATACATAATTAAAAAGAGAACCGCAACGTGAAAATGAACGAGTGTCTTTATTTAGACTTAGACAAACTTTAATGATCCACAAGGGAAATTGTTCCACACAGTAGCTCAGTTACAAAGGATGGAAAGGACAATGCAGGTATAAAATAGTAGTAGTAGGATAATAAAATATAAGATATATGTAATATTTACATAATATATGTACAGTATATGATATATACTGATATGTTTATATCATATATACAATATATAACAATGAGCATGTACAATATTAGAGTATCTGTAACAGCTGCAGCATAAAATAGAGAGCAAATCCAGCAGAAAATAGACATTATAAACAAAAGAGAGGTAGCTAACATGTCAGGTAATAGACAGATGCATTATTCATCCTCTACGTCAGTGGTTCTCAAATGGGGGTACGCGTACCCCTGGGGGTACTTGAAGGTATGCCAAGGGGTACGTGAGATTTTTTTTTAATGTCTGTCAAAAAGAACTGTGAAAAGAAATGCAACTATGCAATATTCAGTGTTGACAGCTAGATTTTTTGTGGACATGTTCCATAAATATTTATGTTAAAGATTTCTTTTTTTGTTAAGAAATGTTTAGAATTAAGTTCATGAATCCAGATGGATCTCTATTACAATCCCCAAAGAGGGCACTTTAAGTTGATTACTTCTAAGTGTAATTGAATCACTTTTTTATTTTCCAACAAGTTTTTAGTTATTTGTGTATCTTTTTTTCAAATAGTTCAAGAAAGACCACAACAAATAAGCAATATTTTGCACTGTTATACAATTTAATAAATCAGAAACTGATGACATAGTGCTGTATTTTACTTCTTTATCTCTTTTTTTCAACCAAAAATGCTTTGCTCTGATTAGAGGGTACTTGAATTAAAAAAAATGTTCACAGGGGGTACATCACTGAAAAAAGGCTGAGAACTACTGCTCTACGTCTCCGTTGAAAATATCATCACCACAATTTGACTTTTGTGCGTACGCAAGTTGTTACATGAGGGCCTGGGAGAGGAGAGGGTGGTGGCCCAAATATTTATACTCCAACACCAGGAAGGTGTGCCTGGGCAAGGATGTTTCCGTCCTATCCTAGTGAGAAAAGCAACTGTTGAGATGCAAACGAGCAATCCTGCAGTCAATGCCGCTGTGGACCGACCACTACCAGCCCAAAATGGTCGGAATCACCCACGTTAGCATTCTATTCAGTTGTAAACAAATGGCACAAATGGTATTCTGGTCACAATGTAAATAATTAAATGTATAATGTAAATTATTCAATATATATACTCTGATGATTAATGTGTGTGATGACTGTATTATGCAGATAGTATATATTTGTACCATGAATTGATTAACGTGGACCCCGACTTAAACAAGTTGAAAAACGTGTTCGGATGTTACCATTTAGGGGTCAATTGTACGGAATATGTACTGTACTGTGCAATCTACTAATACAAGTTTCAATCAATCAATCAACCTTCTGTGACCAGAATGTTTGTAACTCCTGTTATTTGTTGGAGGCTAAATTGCAGAGTCTTTCAGGAACGATTGAAAGGACAGTGTTGTATGTGGGAAATAGGTGGTGTCGCAGACCACCTCCTCTGTTGGGTGGGTGTGTGCACTAAAGAATGTGTGCATTATTGGGTGTTTGGGCAGAGCACAGATATAGGAGAGCATAGGTTTAGGGTGCCACACTATTTGTTTACTGATTTATTTGACGATTATATTTCAAATTGTTATTATTTCCGTTTATCACCGTATTCATATTTATTGTCATTCTTTTGTAAACATATTAAACCCACATCAAATTTACTTCGGAGTCAAAAGTGTGTCATTCAAAGAAAGGAAGACTTATTCTTATCCCTCCAGCAACCACTAGGAAATTTGGCACTATTCCATTCCTATATTAACCACTGCTATTTACTGTATATTCTATTCTGTTTCAATGATCATGTATGTACTATTGTTCTGGTAGTACTAAACTCCGTACCATCTCATGTGTGCTGGTATGACAATAAAGTTCCTTGAAAACCTCTGAGAGTTATTAACCTACAGTTTCAAAAGAAAATGGTCATCAAATCGTGATTGATAACTGCACTTAAATAAACTCACAGACTCGTGATACTGATCATTTCATGGAGAAGCAAGATAGCGATCAGTGTACTAACGACAATATTGCCACTAATTACTATCGAGGAGCAATCGCGCTAATCACTAGCTATCTTAAATTTAAACATGAAAACAACACACATTAACGTCTTTCCCCATTACAAACATCATAACTCAATATATGAAGACATGAACACATTACTGTCTGAACAACTAAGATATTCATTTGTGCACATTGAACCTACAGGCTGGGCTCTCTTAGAAAAAAGTGATAAATATGAAAAAGAAATGTAACCTCATCTTTATTTCAATAACACAGTAATACAAAACACTGTACACAAAAACAAACAATACAACACAACACCGTCTTTCAACACAGCAACAATGGGATCATAAAAGTAAATGCTATCTTTTATACTGTGGAGGTTTCGTCCCTCCGGGTTCCTCGGACCACCAATCATCGACATGACCACTCCGTTTCCGGGTTTAGGCACGGTTTCATTTTTCAATAAGTCTTTTTTGTTTGTGCTTTTCAGCAAGTGTCTCTTGGTCTCTCTCTCTCTCTCGCTCCACCACCAACTCCTCTCTCCTCCCTGGCTGCTGCCTAGGTGATTAGATAAGCAGGCCCAGGTGGGCCATCCACGCACCTGTCGCTGATCTCAAAGCCGGTCCTGGCACACCCCGCTTCGCTGCAGGTCCGCAGGCCACGCCCCCTCCACATATACATTTTCAAAATGTGGTGGTTAGAAGAAAATCTTCAGTCGTTGCCAGACCACATTCCTGGTAATTACGGGTAATCCGAGCATTTTCAGAACTGGGAAACATGCTAGCTTGAATGTCCAGGATGAGTGGAGTTTGTGGAAGATGGAACAGTTCAAATCAGATGAGAAATGTGGGACATGCAGAAGTTTGTATATTGCCTATTCCTTTTCAATGAGGAGAAAATGATTGGTAATTCCAGGAAAACTCTAACCTGACTCTCGCCAGATCCTTGTAGTTCGCTGAGCTCCTGTTAGAATAATCGTGTGTATATATATATTATCACACAACTTTAGTATGCTTAAAGTCCGTTGCTATAGTTATTAGTGACAAGGCGAAATCACAAGGCCCCCAGCACATTCCGTCACGTATCGTGCGTCCTGGACCTGCTTCGCATAACATATGTGACCACTCCTTTTAGAGGCGGCCTCAGTGATGTTGACTGTGGAACTCCTGAATAAATAGAAGGACGTGGGAACTGAACCTTAGAGCGTAGGGCGAGACTGTGACTAAGTGTGCAGCTCCATGCATTCTCCTCATGAGCTAAATTGAACTCTGTCTCTGCATGGTTCCTTGCTTCTTGTCTGATTAATAGATGTTTGTATATTGCCTATTCCTTTTCAATGAGGAGAAAATGATTGGTAATTCCAGGAAAACTCTAACCTGACTCTCGCCAGATCCTTGTAGTTCGCTGAGCTCCTGTTAGAATAATCGTGTGTGTATATATATTATCACACAACTTTAGTATGCTTAAAGTCCGTTGCTATAGTTATTAGCTATTGTGCTCTTGTTAGACTTTTGTATCTGTGCAAGGACGAAACTTCTTGTCTGAGGGGTGGCCTCAGCCGCAGATGTTATCTTTGTTTTAGCCCGCTAACAGCCAAGGACTTCAAGGACCTCAACGAAGATAAGACGACAGCACGCAGACGAAGCAGAGACAAGGCGAAATCACAAGGCCCCCAGCACATTCCGTCACGTATTGTGCGTCCTGGACCTGCTTCGCATAACATATGTGACCACTCCTTTTAGAGGCAGCCTCAGTGATGTTGACTGTGGAACTCCTGAATAAATAGAGGGACGTGGGAACTGTACCTTAGAGCGTAGGGCGAGACTGTGACAAAGTGTGCAGCTCCATGCATTCTCCTCATGAGCTAAATTGAACTCTGTCTCTGCATGGTTCCTTGCTTCTTGTCTGATTAATAGATGTCATCAGTGTTTGAACCTGATAGCTCCACACATGGATCTGGGACTTCTCAAATGGAGATGTATTTCAGAAGGCGGGGCCTTGTAAAAAAAAAAAAATTATGTATGTGATTGGATAAACCACTTGGCTGTTAGCTTGAATGAAGTGCTACTTCAACCACTCACATGGAAATCAACCCGTGACGCTGATGAGAGCGACGCTAGGAAATCCAAAACAGAACAGCTGACATATTGGATAACGACAGAGCGAAAAGTTAGAGAACTTTTACTGAAACAACGCAGCGATGTCAGTAGACAATCGATGTGGTTTGTGCCATTGTTGTTTGAATCAAATCGCCTCTGCGCTACGTCACATCTATGAAATCCCGCCCAGCGATCCTGATTGGTTCATTATTTTTTGCTATCTTGAAGGAGTTTGCAATACCTTCGAGCCCAGATCCTTGTGTGGAGCTCAGCGAACTACAAGGATTTGGCGAGAGTCAGGTTGAATGTTGAGAAATGGGAAACATGTTTTTGACTTTAATATCCAGGGTAAGTAAAGTGTGTGGATGGAGAGTGCGGAAATATGACCACATCACACCAATTCTCAAATCCCTTCACTGGCTTCCTGTTCCACTCAGGATTGAATACAAAGTCTCCCTACTAACCCACCAGTGCCTGCATGGAAATGCTCTCCTCTACCTCAAAGAACTACTCACCCCCAAATCCTCCACACGACACCTCTGCCGGACAGGCTAACCTCCTCCAACCTCCGAGGACAAAGCTACGAACAATGGGAGACCGGGCTTTCTGCTCCGCCGCTCCCAGTCTGTGGAATGCTCTCCCTGACCACCTGAGGGCACCACAGACTGTGGATGCTTTAAAAAAAAAAAAGGCTTATAAACCCTACTTTCTAAAAAAGCATTTTTTTTATTTAGATATATGCATACTAGTTCTAGCTATTTGGCTGTTGTAGTTATTATTTTAATTTATTTTAATTATATTTTTATTTTTTTAAATTCTGTAATACACTGTAGCACTTTGAGGTTGTTTACTCAATGTAAAGTGCTTTTTACAAATAAAATCTACTATGGTTCCACAGTTCAAATCAGGTAAGAAATGGAGTAAAATAATGTCCTCGAGGACCTGGAATTTTTGGTAATTAGGGAAATTTTGGAAGAAAACAAATATGGTTCCCTATCGATTCCAGGCCGAGTCAAATGTTTGGATGCTTGAATGGTTCTGATCAAATAAAAACGGGGCAGAAAAAGTCAAAACAAAAAGGGCTTAAACAACGGTGATTAAAAGCCGGACTTCCTGGTAATCAGGAAAATTGTTGAAGCCGGAATTTTTTTTGTCTAAATGTCCAGGGTGAGTGGCATGTGTGGATGGTGGAAAGGTTAGAATCGGATCAGAGATGTGGGATAGGAAGAGGTTTGTAAGCCTTCAGTTCATTTTCAATAGGGAAATGGTCCTGCTAATTCCAAGAAAAAAGGGACATTTTGAAACTTGGCTTGAATGTCCAGGGAGAGTGGAGTCTGTGGATGGTGGAACAATGTGGAAAATTGGCCCATTTGTTTTCAATGGGAAAATGTCCTGGAAAACCTGGAAATCTGGGTAATCTTTGTGTTCTGGGAAGATGAATATTTGATAACTAACGATTCCTGGTCGTACATTTTGATACCTTAACAGTTCAGATGGGATGAAAACTGAGGGCGCTAAGAGACTGCAAAAAAAAGGCATAAAGAAAAGAATAAGAAATGTTTGGACATTCAAACAAAAAACAGTAAGTTGGTTATTCTCCCGTGTGTTTTCGTAAGTGTTTTACTGCGGCTGCATTACGACGGAATCTTTTACCACAAACTGAACAACTAAATGCTTTTTCTCCTGTGTGTCTTCTCATGTGTTGAGTCAAATTGTTGCTTAGAGCGAAACCTTTACCACAAAATGAGCAAATAAATGATTTTTCTCCTGTGTGTCTTCTCATATGTCGGGTCAAATCTATTTTTTGACAAAAGCTTTTACCACAAACTGAGCAGTTGAATGATTTCTCTCCTGTGTGTGTTCTCATGTGTCGAGACAAATTGTTTTTCCGTGAAAAGCTTTTACCGCAAACTGAGCAGTTGAGTGGTTTCCCTCCTGTGTGTATTGACATGTGTTGAGTCAAACTGCTCTTCTGAGAAAAGCCTTTACCACAAACTAAGCATATAAATGGTTTCTCTCCTGCATGTGTTCTCATGTGTGGAGTCAAACTGCTCTTTTGAAAAAAGCTTTTACCGCAAACTGAGCAATTAAATGGTTTCTCTCCTGCATGTGTTCTCATGTGTGGAGTCAAACTGCTCCTTTGAAAAAAACTCTTACCACAAACTGAGCAATTAAATGGTTTTTCTCCTGTGTGTGTTCTCATGTGTCGAGTCAAATTGTCCTTTCTAGTAAAGCTTTTAGAACAAACTAAGCAGCTGAAATGTTTTTTACCTGTCTCCTTTTTAGAGCAATCAGAGTGTTTGTTGTCAATGTGAGTCCTCATATCACCTGCACAGTCTTTATCTCTGCTCAAAGGTTCTTCAACCTCGTCTTCAGCCTCACTATCTGATAGTGGAGCTAAGATGTTGTCTACTTGTGGTTTCTCTTCATCATCTTCAGTCTTCACAGAGAGAATACTCAGTGGAAACTTGATGTAATCAGCTTCCTCTCGTCCTAGAAGACACTCTCCCTCCTGAGTGATGCAGAGTTCCTCCTCTTCCTTTTTAATGCAGGGTGGTTGTGGAGCCTCCTGCTTCAAAGTGAAGCTCCCCCCTACTGACTGAGGGGAAACTTCTTCTGAAAGACCAATCAACTGCTGGACGTCTGCAGGACACAAACAACACATAGACACTTTACACACTTTCTTCTATGTACTGTATGTGTGTGTAGTGTTTCATGGCCATTCATTTAGTGCCTTGCCAGAATGATGGATCAATATACATGACACGGATTAGACTCGAAAGTAGAAAACATCTGTTTCAATGGACAGTAGGACACTACAAACTAGCAGTGGGGAAAAAAATCAATATGGAACTATGTTTTAAGAAGTCGACAGTTAAGAAGTACCGTATTTTCCGGACCATGGGGCGCACCGGATTATAAGGCGTACTGCCGATGAATGGTCTATTGTTTATCTTTTTCCATATATAAAGAGCACCAGATTATAAGGCGCATCAAAGGGGTCATATTATTATTTTTTTGTTCTAAATGTAAAAGACTTCCTTGTGGTCTACATCAGTGGTTCTCAAATGGGGGTACGCGTACCCCTGGGGGTACTTGAAGGTATGCCAAGGGGTATATGAGATTTTTTGAAAATGTCTGTCAAAAAGAACTGTGGAAAGAAATGCAACAATGCAATATTCAGTGTTGACAGCTAGATTTTTTGTGGACATGTTCCATAAATATTGATGTTAAAGATTTCTTTTTTTGTGAAGAAATGCTTAGAATTAAGTTCATGAATCCAGATGGATCTCTATTACAATCCCCAAAGAGGGCACTTTAAGTTGATGATTACTTCTATGTGTAGAAATCTTTATTTATAATTGAATCACTTGTTTATTTTTCAACAAGTTTTTAGTTATTTTTATATCTTTTTTTCCAAATAGTTCAAGAAAGACCACAAGAAATGAGCAATATTTTGCACTGTTATACAATTTAATAAATCAGAAACTGATGACATAGTGCAGTATTTTACTTCTGTATCTCTTTTTTTTTCAACCAAAAATGCTTTGCTCTGATTAGGGGGTACTTGAATTAAAAAAATGTTCACAGGGGGTACATCACTGAAAAAAAGTTGAGAACCACTGCTCTACATAACATGTAATGGTGGTTCTTTGGTGAAAATGTCGCATGGATGATGTTTTACAGATCATCTTCAAGCCGCTTTCTGACAGTCGCTTTTGGATGCACCGTTTTGTGGGCGGTCTTATTTACGTGGCTCACCATCGACCGCGTCTTCTCCCCGTCAACTTTGTTGTAGCGGTGTAGCGTGCAAGGACGGGAGTGGAAGAAGAGTCAAAGATGGAGCTAACTGTTTTAATGACATTCACACTTTACTTCAATCAATAACGGAGCAGCATCTCCTCATCAGTAAACAACAACGCCAGAAATGTGTCCCGTGAAAAACCCTCCGACCGGAACTCTCTAATAACTAAAGTTCCTTGGATGAATAATGTAAACTCACTACACCGGTATGTTTTAGTGCTTTCATGGCGAGTTTACTGACAGATATAAGTAAGAACTTTACACTACTTTATATTAGAAATGGCAACAGTGGAGGATAAATGTCCCATAACAAGAAGATAGAGAAAAAGAATAAGCTTATCGGACTAACAGGCGGACGCGCACAATTTTTCAGGATTTATGCAGATCCCAAATACAGATCAGCAGGTACCAGAAGCTAAGAAAAGTTGCTTTTGCATAATATTGCAAAACAAAACGCCAGATAATATGTCTTACCTTATACGCACACCATAATAATACTCCTATATTAAAGCACGTCAAACGGTGCAGCCTCCACGTATCTCTTACGTTTGACCGCCATCTACTGGTCACACTTATCATTTCGCTATGTACCAAATACAATTGCTTAGAGGTGGGTAAGCACAACCAAACTTATTTCTTACATTAGGCGCACCGGGTTATAAGGCGCACTGTAGAGTTTAGAGACAAAAAAAAGATTTTAAGTGCGCCTTATAGTCCGTAAAATACGGTAGTTTTAATTTGTTTTTTGACACAGTTTGTCTAATCAATTATTACTGTCATCAAATGTACATACTGTATATACAACTTGCCTTTTAAGCTGTATGTTTCAACTTTGTAGAACATTGCAATATATCTCCATGTCACAATATCACAATAGAGTATTACGTCATTACTCGAGCATCGCGATCGTGAAGTCATTGCCAATACTAGCCTTGTCCGATTATGGCATACATAATATTCACAATTATTTTTCATTTGTTTTCAAATCGCGATTAAAAACATGTTCAGTCATTAATTTGAAAAACACATGTACAGTATTTACTGTCCAGTGCCACCAAAATACAATATTATCAACTTCATATTCATTTTTAAATGATCAACTTCATATATATTTTAAAATAACCAATTAACTGTTAGTAACGACTAAACAAGTAAATTAACAATAATGGTAAAAAAAAATAACAATATAAAAAAACTATCAAATTCTTTTTTTTTTTTATTCTATTTTTTACGATATACATTACTACGGTACTATAAAGTGTGTGCTTTTTGTGCCATGAATAAAATGGTATAAAATCGATAATTTAATCAATCAAAATGCATTCATTTAGCTCTTAATCACAAGCTTCGCAAAAGTCTTTACAAACTCACGACATCCTCTGATCTAAACCTACAAATGGTTGCTAGTTAAATACCAAAAATCTTAGTAAATTAGGCTCTTACTGTAGCTAACAACCAAAGTCCATTAAGAAGACAATGTTACTTCTGTATTAGCACAGAAAAATAGTGCTGGAGCCCCTCATATATGCCTGCTGAGAACCCCCCCTGCTTTTTTTTGTCTTTTTCCTGTACTTTTTTAAAGATTTGATTCCATTTAGTTTGATTATCCGTATTGTTATTTTAGTTTGTTAAATTGTAAATTATGTTGTCTCTTGTTAATTTGCGTTCCGGAATTGTAATTTCTTTCATGAAATGTAAAAGAGTCTTCTGGGCCACCGTAGTTTACTCTAATCTGAGCAGTGTACACAATTGTTTCTTTAAATGAGATGAAAGGATTTATTTTGATGATATCTGCAAGGCATCAAACTTGTTGATCGTCCCATGTTGAACAGTTCAATGGTTTCTTGTTGAGCAGGAAGTCAGGATTAGAGGTGGGGATCTTTGGACACCTCACAATTCGATTTCGATTCAAGGATTGTATTATACATCGATTATATGTACATCTTTAATTATTATATTGTGTATAGTTCATATAAATATTGTTATATATTCCACATGTATTATTTAAATTATTATTAGTATTAATAATACGTCTAGAAGGCTCCTCCTTTGGCTACAGACGAATGGAATATTGTGTCATTTCTGTTTTTTTTATTTAGAGCAGACAGCATATATATATATATATATATATATATATATATATATATATATATATATATATATATATATATATATATATATATATATATATATTCCCCATATTGTTTGGACTATAAGGCGCACTTAAAATCCTTTTATTTTCTCAAAAATCCACAGTGCGCCTAGTGTACGGAATAATTTTAGTTGTGCTTACCAACCTCAAAGCTATTTTATTTGGTACATAATGTAATGATAAGTGTAAACGGTAGATGGCAGTCACACATAAGAAATATGTGTAGACTGCAATAATAATAATAATAATACCTGGGATTTATATAGCGCATTTCTAAGTACCCAAAGTCGCTTTACATGTTAAAAACCCATCATTCATTCACACCTGGTGGTGGTAAGCTACTTTCGTAGCCACAGCTGCCCTGGGGTAGACTGACGGAAGCGTGGCTGCCAATTTGCGCCTACGGCCCCTCCGACCACCACCTATCATTCATTCAACATTCATTCACCGGTGTGAGCGGCACCGGGGGCAAGGGTGAAGTGTCCTGCCCAAGGACACAACTACATGGTAAGAGGTGGGGAGCGAACCTGCAACCCTCAGGTTTCTGACACGGGCGCTCTACCCACTACGCCATGCCGCCCCCAATATGACGGCAGTAAACAACACCAAAACTTTAAATGTTCCATTGAGAATATAGACCATAGTATTCTGTATTCTGAGCTGTAAACACAATTGTTAACATCAATAAATAATAATAATAGTGCAAAGTTATATAAATATTATTATGTATTCCACATGTCCATTCATCCATTTTCTACCACTTGTCCCTTTCGAAGTCGCGGGGGGTGCTGGAGCCTATCTCAGCTGCACTCGGGTGGTAGGCGGGACACCCTGGACAAGTCGCCACTTCATCTGATGTAAGGTGGTTCCTATTATATACCAACCGAGCGGTATAGCTCGCCAGCAACTTGAGGGTTCCAGGTTCGATCCCCGCTTCCACCATCCTAGTCACTGCCGTTGTGTCCTTGGGCAAGACACTTTACCCACCTGCTCCCAGTGCCACCCACACTGGTTTAAATGTAACTTAGATATTGGCTTTCACTATGTAAAGCGCTTTGAGTCACTAGAGAAAAAGCGCTATATAAATATAATTCACTTCACTTCACTATTAGCCTTCTGTTGAAATGTACACATTCCAAATGTAAAGAGTTGCAAAGGGGTGAGTGATGACCCAGTTCTCCTCTAAAAACTCCCAATAAGCGGTTGGAGAAGCGTGTATATTAATATTTTTAAAGCAGTCGTGCTTTCAAAAAATGTTGCTAATAAAGGATAAATTAGTGATAAAAGTTCACCTCCAGGCAGCTACAACCCTAAACTAACACCCTCCCAGGATTGCTAATAATCAATTGCTAATAATCAAATATAAACAATCAAATGCAGATACTTTTTCTTATGCCTTCTGATCTCTCTCTCTCTCTCTCTCTCTCTCTCTCTCTCTCTCTCTCTCTCTCTCTCTCTCTCTCTCTCTCTCTCTCTCTCTCTCTCTCTCTCTCTCTCTCTCTCTCTCTCTCTCTCTCTCTCTCTCTCTCTATGTCCACTACTTGCTGTCCATATCCTACCCCCCCCACACCCTGATTGTAAATAATGTAAATAATTCAATGTGATTATCTTGTGTGATGACTGTATTATGATGATAGTATATATAATAATAATAATAATAATACCTGGAATTTATATAGCGCTTTTCTAAGTACCCAAAGTCGCTTTACATGTTAAAAACCCATCATTCATTCACACCTATGTATGATAGTATATATCTGTATCATGAATCAATTTAAGTGGACCCCGACTTAAACAAGTTGAAAAACTTATTCGGGTGTTACCATTTAGTGGTCAATTGTACGGAATATGTACTTCACTGTGCAACCTACTAATAAAAGTCTCAATCAATCAATCAAAATGGGGATTTCCTCGCTTAAAAAAATTCTATGCCGGACCATCCATCCATTTCCTACCGCTTGTCCCTCTCGGGTGGCGGGGGGTGCTGGAGCCTAACTCAGCTGCGTTGGGGCGGAAGGCGGGGTCCACCTGGACAAGTCGCCTCCATAAACCATTCAAGTAGTTATGATAAAGACCTAAACCAACATATTATTTGGAATTACAGTATTTAAAATTTAAGTGGTCGATTTGATTTCCTTGTAAAAGTACTTTATACACAATTTAAGAACGTTTTTATTTTACAATATATATTTATTTTATTTCTAATGATCCAAAACTGTATTTTAGATTGTAACAGTTAAAACAAACATGCACATTATTTAAATGTGCTTTGGTAACTTTCTTTGACTTTGACACTTGTGGAGAACTTCAAGTTGACAGTAATGATATTATTCTTGTTCTTTATTACCTCCAATCCTCTGCAGGTTGATGTAGACATGTGGTCCAGTCTTCTCTTCACATCTCTTACTCTTCCCCAACATCTCTTCTTTCACATCATTATTTTCTTTACACAAGCGCTTGTTTTGCTCTTCCACTTGAAATGTGTCCTCTGCATTTGACCCATCCCTTGTTCACCCCCTGAGAGGTGAGGGGAGCAGTGGGCGGCGCCGCTGTAGTGGCTGCTGTTGGCAGGAGCTCTGTGCTCTTGTGTCATCCTTTTGTGTTTCCCTTTTGTTTTCATGTGTTATTATATATATAGATTTTGTTGCCTTTTGGTTCGGGACCCTTTGGGACTGTGTGACAAGGGGTGGCACTTTCGTGACTTCTGCTGTGCTTTTTTGTGGACTCTGGATCAGCCTCCTGGGAGCCTTTTGGCCATGGAGACCAGCTGCTGGGTCTCTGCCACACCAAAGTCCGTTTGGAGAGACTGGAGGAGATGTGGATGAAGAGACTGGGCTGCAGAGCTGGCGCTGAGCGCCGGGACGGACAAGCTTCACAGTGTCTTGGCTGAATGAGCAGGTATCGGACACCTCGGTCTGCTTAGACCAGGGGTCAGCAACCCGCGGCTCCGGAGCCGCATGCGGCTCTTTGACCACTCTGATGCGGCTCAGCTGCATACTTGCCGACCCTACCGATTTTCCCAGGAGACTTACGGATCTCAGTGCCTCTCCTAGAAGTCTCCCGGGGCAAATATTCTCAGATTTTCACCCTAACATCTAAATTAAGGGCGTGACCTAATGGCACTGCATTTATTGTCCTCTATAGCCTGTACAAACAGCATGCCAGCCCGGCCACATGTTGTATGTAGCTTTTACTTGCACACATAGGAGACAGCAAGGCATACTTGGTCAACAGCCACACAGCTTACACTGATGGTGCCCGTATAAAACAACTTTAACACTGTTACGTTACAAATATGCGCCACACTGTGAACCCACACCAAAAAAAATGACAAACACATTTCTGGAGAACCTCCACACCGTAACATAACATAAACACAACACAACAAATACCCAGAATCCCATGCAGCCCTAACTCTTAGTCTACATTATACACCCCCGCTACCACCAACCCGCCCACACATCAACCCCCCCCCCCCCCTCTGTGCGTCGGTTGAGGTGGGCGGGGTTTGGTGGTAGCGGGGGTGTATAATGTAGACCGAAGCTGCATTCAACATGTGGTCGAGCAGGTACGTTGTTTGGGCAGGCTGTAGAGGGCGCTAGAAGCAGTGCCATCACGCCCTGAAATTCGGGAGTCTACCGGAAAAATTGGGAGGGTTGGCAAGTATGACCCTATCAGGCGCCATTCTTTAAAACTTGCGGGTCGCACTAACATTACATTTTCATATTAAGGTGCGCGTGTCTGAGACCCCTGGTTAAAACAGCACAAAGCAAAAAAAACTTTGCATGCAGTGTTATTTCATTTTAAATTTTCAAAAGAGTTTTGTGGCTCCCATTGTTTTCTTTAATTTGTGAAACTTGTCAAAATGGCTCTTTGAGTGGTAAAGGTTGCCGACCCCTGGCTTAGACGCATCCTCGCTCATCCATGCGGACTGGACACTGGCCGAGAGTTGGTGGGCGGCCGAGGGTGGAGTCGGCTCTCTTGGTTGCTTTGTTGGGTCTGCTCCTGTCTCTGGCTATGCTCCCCCCACCCCAGCAGACGATGGCGTGGAACACCGCAGAGGCTACCACAGTGTATATGTTTCTTTTACTTTTTATTCATAGCTGTGTGTAGAAGTGGCTGCTCTTTTAATGTCTTTAATGTCCTTTGTGTTCTTTGATGTTTCCCTCTTACACACATGTAAGAGGGATGGGATGTGTGCTATGGCTATGAGTTGTTTTTCCCCTTGGCCCAGGGGTTTGAGTTTGAGTTTGATATTGAGTTTATTTCAACATGCAAGCATACAACATGATACATCACAGGCCCAGGCTTGGACTGATTTTTTTTCTCCCCCTCCCCCCATTGTTTACCTGTAGCTTATCTTTTTTGTAAAGGGCGCCGGAAGTTGGCAGACCTGTCAGCGATCCAGTTCTGTCTCCCTGTAATGTTTGTCTGATCTTAAATGGGATTGTGCTGAAAATCTTAATTTCCCCTCGGGGATTAATAAAGTATTTCTGATTCTGATTCTTTTGCATTCTTTCATCTCCTCTGATGTGAACTCCACTGCCTTCTTCAAGCTAACAATCATGGCGGCTCTTTCTTTACATTCAAGTGAGTCGGCTAATTTATCATCGACGCTCATTTCATGGCTTACGACAGCTTTCAAATGACGAAACTTCAAGTCACTCACCTTCATCTTTCGTCTTTATCTCCGTTGGTGATTTGCTGGAAGTTGGTGGCGCTGATTCTCTTTCATGTTCTCTTTTAGCGGACGTCGCCATCTTAGCATAGCAGTAGTCGTCCATCTTCTATCACGTCTTCAATCTTCACTTCACATAAAACTCCATCGCTTCAAACTCAACTTCCGTTTGGTGGGCTTAATAAGGAAAAAAATAATTTAGGTATTTGTTTCTACATTTGCTAATTGCAGTGTGTGGTAATGTCGTCATTTATAAACGGGTACGCTAACAGCCACTGAGTCCGCCATCTTGCCATCATTCACTACCGGAAGTACGGTCGGTTCTGCGCATGTGTGAAGATGACGTCACTCCCTCTGCTCCTTACTTTTCTTAGTTGTTTTCAAGGTCTGGTGTTGTGATATTTAAAACGTTTTGTTTATTTTCTTGATAAAAATAAAATGATACATAATAAAAAAGACAACAACCACGTGAAAATGAACAAGTTTCTTTATTTAGACTTAGACTTAGGTCGTGAGTTCAAACCCCGGCCGAGTCGAACCAAAGACTATAAAAATGGGAGCCACTACCTCCCTGTTTGGCACTCAGCATCAAGGGTTGGAATTGGGGGTTACATCACCAAAAATGATTCCCGGGCGTGGCCACCGCTATTGCTCACTGCTCCCCACACCTCCCAGGGGGTGATGGGTCAAATGTAGAGAATAATTTCGCCACACCTAGTGTGTGTGTGACAATCATTGGTACTTTAACTTTAACTTAATTTTTACTATCACATTTGTACATAATCCTATTTACTGATGCTGTTCTGTTGGTGGTTGTTATTGTTGTTGTGATTGCTATATTTAGCAATATATTAAAACACAACTACTATAAATGTGTACAGCCGATATGGGCATTTACATCAACAAAATGATGTAAATGGGAGTTTTTGAGGAAAACTTGGTCATCACTCACCCTTTTCCAGTTCTTTACATTTGGAATGTGTACATTTCAACAGAAGGCGAGAGTAGCTGGACAGAACAAAAAACTACTAAAAAAAAACTGTATAAACACATTACTGTCTGAGCAACCAAGATTCAATTGTGCACATTGAACCTACAGGCTGTGCTCTCTTAGAAAAAAAGTGATAAATATGACCTTATTTTATTTTTTTCTTCATCTTTATTTCAATAACAAAGTAATACAAAACATTATACACAAAAAAACACAATAGTGGGATCATAAAAATGGAAGATAAACATTTTCAAAATGTTGTCATAAGAAATATGTATTTTCAGTAGTTGTCAGACTGTCATTAATATTCAGACAATAAAGCAAGATATTAAAACACAAGTACTATACAGTAAAAGTAAATATGATGGCTAACTGTTTAAATAAAGAAATGTCAAACAATTACTCCTCAGACTGATTGATGTGCACATCAGAGACATATGAACAATTAACACACCTCGTAAGTGAAATTACATGAATGGATATAAAATCCTAGGCAAAGTGGTGCAAAAAACACAATAAATGATCAGCATGTTAGCCAGATATATTCAATTCCCACATAACAGGCCAACATTAAAGCACAATTTCTTTTCCTAATGTAATCACAGCTATCGACTGCACACACATTGCTATAAAAGCACCATCACATGATGACTATGTAATTTAAATATTGAGTTGCATATTTACATAAATGGGGGCGTGGACATGCAGTGGCGAGCCCCTCGTATGTGTATTGGTGTGTGTGGGTTTGAGCGTACACTGTATATTAGTAGGAAATATGTGCAGGTCTTCTTAATACATGAGGCCCCAGGTGACCTGGAAGGTGTAGTTTCAGGCAGATCGATTCATGTTGTTGGTGTTCAAAGTCAGACATTCTGGAGGCGGTAAAAGCATCACTGAAGAAGACTACAATTCCTCCCCAGCTGGACTCATCAGGTCTGTCTCAACTGAAGAAGAAGTAACCAAGCACTACAAGCATCATCTATCTTACTAGTCAGGAAAGTTTCCGACACCCAGAAGACATGAGGTCGAGTGGAAATAAGATTATGCTTCAGATAATTCCACTTAGTATGAACACCTCGTAGGTCTTGGGTAGGGTGAATGTCACCACATATGAGCAACATACCACAAACTAAACAGATGATCGGTTATTTTCCCTTGTGTGTTCTTGCGTGTCTTACTGCAAATGAATTACGATGGAATCTTTTACCGCAGACTGAACAACTAAATGATTTTTCTCCAGTGTGTTTCCTCATGTGTTCAGTTAAACTGCATTCATAAGAAAAGCGTCTATCACAAGCTGAGCAACTATATGGTTTTTGTACTGTGTGTGTTCTCATGTGTTTAGTAAAATTGCCCCTTCGGGAAAATCCTTTGCCACAAACTGAACAGTTGAATGGAATTTCTCCGGTGTGTGTTCTCATGTGTTTAGTTAAATTGCCTTTTATAGAAAACTTTTTGCCACAAACTGAACAGTTAAATGGCTTTTCTCCTGTGTGCGTTCTCATGTGTTGAGTCAAACTGCTCTTTAAGAAGCTTTTACCACAAACTGAACAACTAAATGGTTTTGGTCCTGTGTGTTTACTTGTGTGTCTAATAAAATTGCACTTTATAGAAACGTTTTTGTCGCAAACTGAACAGTTAAATGTTTTATCTTCTGAGTGCGTTCTCATGTCTTCAGTCAAATTGCCATCTATAGTAAAGCCTTTGCCGCAACTTGAACAATTAAATGTTTTATCTCCTGCGTGTGTTCTCATGTGTTCAGTTAAACTGCATTTTCGAGAAAAGCTTTTACCACAAACTGAGCAATTATATGGTTTTTGTCCCGTGTGTGTTCTCATGTGTCTGGTTAAAGTGCCTTTTAGAGAAAAGCTTTTGCCACAAGCAGAGCAATTAAATGGCTTTTCTTCTGTGTGTGTTCCCATGTGTTTATTCAAACTGCTCTTTTGAGAAAGGCTTTTGCCACAAACTGAACATTTGAATGGCTTTTCTCCTGTGTGTGTTCTCATGTGTTTAGTCAAATAGCTGTTTTGACCAAAGCTTCTACCACAAACTGAACAATTAAATGGTTTTCGTCTGGTGTGTGTCATTATGTGTTGAGTAAAGCCTGGTACGGAAACAAAGATTTTATCACAAACCGAGCACTTTAATGTGTGTCTACTCATGTGTTTAGTGAAATGGCACTTTTTAGTGAAGCTTTTAGCACAAACTAAGCAGCTGAAACGTTTATTACCTCTTTTCTTTTTAGAGCATTCAGAGTGTTTGTTGTCAGTGTGAGTCCTCATATCACCTTCACAGTCTTTATCTCTGCTCAAAGGTTCTTCAACCTCGTCTTCAGCCTCACGATCTGATAGTGGAGCTAAGAGGTTGTCTACTTGTGGTTTCTCTTCATCATCTTCAGTCTTCACAGAGGGAATACTCAGTGGAAACTTGGTGTCTTTAGCTTCCTCTCGTCCTAGAAGACACTCTCCCTCCTGAGTGATGCAGAGTTCCTCCTCTTCCTTTTTAATGCAGGGTGGTTGTGGAGTCTCCTGCTTCAAAGTGGAGCTCCCCCCTAACTGAGGGGAAACTTCTTCTGGATGACCAATCAGCTGCTGGACGTCTGCAGGACACAAACAACGACAAACACGCTTTAGCTCAGACACGATCCATGTGATGTTTCTCCGTGATTTGTTTAACAATTTCTTCTGTATTTGGTCAAATGGCTCTTTTTAGTAAAGCTACTAGCACAAACTGAGCAGCTGAAATTGTTTTTACCTCTATTCTTTTTAGAAGGTTCAGAGTGTCTGTTGTCAGTGTGAGTCCTCATATCACCTTCACAGTCTTTATCGCTGCTCAAAGGTACTTCAACCTTCCTATCTGGTAGTTGAGCAAAGAGGTTGCCTGGTTGTGGTTTCTCTTCATCATCTTCAGTCTTCACAGAGAATTCAACATCGTTTTCAACCTTACTATCTGAAAGCTGAGCTAAGAGAGTGTTTGGTTGTGGTGTCTCCTCATAATCTTCAGTCTTCACAGAGAATTCAACATCGTTTTCAACCTTACTATCTGATAGTGGAGCTAAGATGTTGTTCACTTGTGGTTTCTCTTCATCATCTTCAGTCTTCACAGAGAGAATACTCAGTGGAAACTTGGTGTAATCAGCTTCCTCTCGTCCTAGAAGACACTCTCCCTCCTGAGTGATGCAGAGTTCCTCCTCTTCCTTTTTAATGCAGGGTGGTTGTGGAGTCTCCTGCTTCAAAGTGGAGCTCCCCCCTAACTGAGGGGAAACTTCTTCTGGATGACCAATCAGCTGCTGGACGTCTGTGGCACACAAACAAGGAAAATAGATTTTACACACTTTTTGTTTCTATGTGCAGTGCTCAGTGGCCTAGTGGTTAGAGTGTCCGCCCTGAAATCGGTAGGTTGTGAGTTCAAACCCTGGCTGAGTCATACCAAAGACTATAAAAATGGGAGCCATTACCTCAAAAAAGTCAATATGGAAATATATCACACTTTTTCTGACAATATATTATCTATTTTGAATTTGCAAACAACTAAAAGTATACACAAAGCAAACTATAACCAGCTACCCAAGAATATACAACAATTCTTCTCAAAAAAAGAGGAGAAATATAATCTTAGAGAAAAATGTAATTTAAAACATTTGTACGCACGTACAACACTTAAGACCTTCAGTATATCAGTATGTGGAATTAAATTATGGAATGGATTAAGCAACGCAATCAAACAATGTACTAATATGATCCACTTCAAGAAACTCTTCAAACTTAAAGTGTTTACAAAGTACAAAGAAGAAGAGCCATGATAAACATTCTGAATTTATTTAATTCATCCATTCTTTCACTCTCAAAATAATCTTACTTATCTCATCATATGAAATGTAACTTACTTCACCAATTACTATTTATCTATTTATTTTTATTGTGATTACTTATGGAGTATATTGTGAATAAATTGAGAACAGGAAGTGAACAAAAAAGTTTAGCAACTGTTATGTAAAAGAAAAGGGGTAGGATTAAATAAGCTCTGCTTCTTCCTACTCCTTTTCGAACATGTTGAAAAGAGAAACTGGAAATTGTGATGTATCATGTTGTATGCTTGCATGTTCCAAATAAACTCAAACTCAACTCAACTCAACTCAATTTTTAAGAAGTCAACAGTAAAGAAGGTGAGGACATTTTTTTTTACATTTAAGTGGCAACTAATTTGATCTACTTTCTTTAGAATTGCAATGAATGGAATTTTATCATTTGAACAACCTTGTTATTGACACAGTTTGTCCAATGATTTATTACTGTCATCTAGTGTACATACTGTATATACTACTTGTGTTTAAAGCTCTATTTTACATTTGTAATGGAACTTTGTAGAATATGGCAACATATATCCATGTCACAATATCGTAATACGCTATTGTATCGTGAAGTCCTTGCCAATTGATTGTATTCCGTGACGTGACTTCTTCATGGAAGTGAAAAAGTGGGGGCGGCGTGGTGCAATTGGAAGAGTGGACGTGCCAGCAACCTAAAGGTTCCTGGTTCGATCCCCACCTTCTACCAACCGCGTCATGTTCCTTGTGTCCTTGAGCGAGACACTTCACCCTTGCTCCTGATGGGTGGTGGTTAGGGCCTTGCATGGCAGCTCATGCCATCAGTGTGTGAATGGGTGAATGTGGAAAGAGTGTCAAAAGCGCTTTGAGTACCTTGAAGGTAGAAAAGCGCTGTACAAGTATAACCCATTTACCATTTAAAAACAGTGGTGGTCAACCAAACCAAGATGGCTGTTGTACAGCAAGCAGCACACAAACTATCTGAGTACGCAATGGTCCTAGATCTTCCTGCAAACAACTCAAACTTTGCAATGGATTGGATCCCTATACATTATCATAAAATGATCATGATTATTCGTCGGTGGAGTTCCCAGACATATATAACTATTGTGCTCCAGGCATCATTCTACACGACAAAACAGATATAAACTTGGAAAAGCATGGAGGTCTACAACTTCTTTGTGTGTGGCTGGGTCAAGGACATTGTTATCAAGACTCTCCCGGATAAATATGCATCGTTTTTGCTTGGGTAAGTTTGCATTTCATGATTTTACCTCACATCTACTGATGTTTGTTACTATTGCACGCGATGTTTGCCAGTAGCGTGTTTTCCCCCGTCATGATTATAATACAACTATGGATGTCAACATTGTGTATGTGCTGGAAGCTTCTTTAATGATTGTTGCCTTTGGTAAAAGCTTAAATCTTTTAGGTTTCGCTCACATTTTCTTTCTTTTATTTACTCGCAAAATGTGTTTTAAAAAGGAGGCATATGTAATAATTTCACGTCAAGTCATCATTAAATGGCCCTGATATGTCAAAAGGCATGAATAAATCATGTTCATTTTGAATACCTCTATAACTGCCGGGATATGCTCATTTCAAAAATAGACCTACATCCAAATACATGCACCTGGGGATAGGTTGATTGGCAACACTAAAATGTAGGGGTGTGGGAAAAAATCGATTCGAATTCAAATCGCAATTCTCACGTTTTAAGATTCAGTATCGATTCTCATTTTTCAAAAATCGATAGTTTTTTTGTTTTTTTATTAATCAATCCAAAAAAAATAATCCTTCACTCTAACGTTCCTCATCCACGAATCTTTCATCCTCGCTCAAATTAATGGGGTAATCGTCACTTTGTCGCTCCGAATCTCTCTCGCTCCATTGTAAACAATGGGGAATTGTGAGGAATACTAGCTCCTGTGACGCCACGCTACTTCCGGTACAGGCAAGGCTTTTTTTTTTATCAGCGAGCAAAAGTTGCGAACTTTAGCGTCGATTTTCTCTACTAAATCCTTTCAGCAAAAATATGGCAATATCGCGAAATGATCAAGTATGACACATAGAATGGATCTGCTATTCCCGTTTAAATAAAAAAAAATCATTTCAGTAGGCCTTTAAGTTAATGCAAATATGAATACAAGACACATTAACAACTTTCTCATTTCCAACATCACACTCCAATCTAAACTTGTATAAACACATTAGTGTCTGAGCAACTAAGATATTCCATTGTTTCTTACACCTGAGTGATAAACATGAGCACTTTTTAAATTCATCTTTATTACAATAAAGCGATACATACACCGACACAACACAGCAACAACATTGTCTTTCAAAACGGCAACAATGTGATCGTAAAAATAAAATCTTCAAAAAATGTTCAAACTGTTGTTATAAGAAAGATATCTTCAGCAGCTGCCAGACTATCATTAATATTCAGACAATAAAGCAAGATATTAAAACAACTACTATACAGTAAAGGTAAATATGAAGATCCATACATGACGTGGCTACCTACAACAGGAAGTGAACCCACGTGATGTCACATAAACCAAACTAATTCCATAAAATAGAAGAAAGTAAACATACTTAAACACTAAGATAACAAAAATATGTCTTATAAGAAGCCAGAACAATATTTTCAGCTAAGGAAATTATATTGTAGCTTTTTAAAAAAAATCAATTTCTTATATTTTTTTCTTATAAAACGTGGTTTAAAAATGTCAGTGTGGGCTTGAGGACTCCAGCCTATCGTGGGCAAACAAGCAAAAAGTTGCATAGTGTTGCTGTTCTCGCCTGTGAAATTGGTTCCAACAGGGATTTTCTTGATAAAAGTTATTTCAGAATTACAAAGATATTTCATAAAAAGGAACCCGTCCACGTTTGAGATTTTGCCCATCGTCCACAATCCGTACGTAAAAATCTGTCCCGTTTTCCGTGTGTTCTAAATAGTGAAAAACTGCTAGTACGAGGCAGCAAACAATGAAAGTGGCCTTGTGGTTAGAGTGTCCGCCCTGAGATGGGTAGGTTGTGAGTTCAAACCCTGGCCGAGTCATACCAAAGACTATAAAAATGGGAGCCATTACCTCCCTGCTTGGCACTCAGCATCAAGGGTTGGAATTGGGGGTTAAATCACCAAAAATGATTCCCGGGCTGCTGCCCACTGCTCCCCTCACATCCCAGGGGGTGATCAAGGGTGATGGGTCAAATGCAGAGGACAAATTTCACCACACTTAGTGTGTGTGTGACAATCATTGGTACTTTAACTTAACTTTAAAGTAACAGGCAGGTGTCTATGCCGCCTGTAGAGGTGCCAGTTTAAAAAACAAAACAAAACCAGACAACAAAGCTCTATTTTCATCCGCATGAACCAAGCTATAGCGACATTATTATAAGCGCTAACACAGAGGAACTACTTCTCTGGCATAGTGACACAGCACATTGTTCACACTGCTCCTCTGGACACCAGCTAGAGGTATTCCCAATTTTTAAATTTGTAAAAGTCAAAGGTAAAGGTCATAAACCATGCCTCTCGTCTGTATCGTAAAAGATTGTGGCACAAAGCTAATAACTTGGTCAAAACTCCAACCACATTCAATCTATGAAGCGAGGATCATTCAGAATTTACAAGGTGTAGGAGAGCTCAAGTGCTGAAAGATACAACCATCCCATTAGTTGGCAACCAGGTAAGAGTGGACATGGGGTCGTGAGGAGATAACATGATGCTCCAGATAATCCCAATCAGTACGAAGACATCAGATAGTTGTGAAAGTTATGTTGAGTAGGCTGGGCTTGGGTCACATGAGCAACATAGCACAAACTACAAAGCTGATTGGTTATTGTGTCTTGTGTGTCCTGAGGTGTTTTACTGCTTCTGAATTACGATTGAATCTTTTACCGCAGATTGAACAACTGAAGGTTTTTTCTCCCGTGTGTGTTTTCATGTGTCTAGTAAAATTACAGTGTATAGAAAAGCTTTTGCCGCAATCTGAACAGTTGAATGGTTTTTCTCCTGTGTGTGTTCGCATGTGCTGAGTCAAGTAGTTTTTCCGATAAAAGCTTTTCCCACAATCCGAACAATTGTATTGATTCTGTCCTGTGTGTCTTCTACTGTGTTCAATCAAGTTGCTCCTTAGAGAAAAGCTTTTGCCACAAACTGAACAATTAAATGGTTTTTCTCCTGTGTGTGTTCTCATGTGTTGAGTCAAATATGTGTTTCGAGTAAAGCTTTTACCACAAACTGAACAGTTAAAAGGTTTTAGTCCAGTGTGTGTCATTATGTGTAGAGTCACACCTCGTTTGGAACAAAAGATTTTACTACAATGGGAGCAATTAAATGTTTTTTTTTCTGTGTGGGTTCTCATGTGTTCAGTCAAATAGTACTTTACAGGAAAACTTTTGTCACAAACTGAACAGTTAAAAGGCTCGTCACCTGGGTGTGTTCTCATGTGTTGAGTCAAATTACTTTTTCGGGAAAAGCTTTTAGCACAAACTGAGCAAGTGAAACCTTTTTTACCTCTCTGCTTTTTAGAAACATCACCTTCACAGTCTGTTTCACTGCCCAAAGGTTCTTCAACCTCACTATCTGATGGTGGAGTTAAGAGGTTGTCTACTTGTGGTTTCTCTTCATCATCTTCAGTCTTCACAGAGAGAATACTCAGTGGAAACTTGGTGTAATCAGCTTCCTCTCGTCCTAGAAGACACTCTCCCTCCTGAGTGATGCAGAGTTCCTCCTCTTCCTTTTTAATGCAGGGTGGTTGTGGAGTCTCCTGCTTCAAAGTGGAGCTCCCCCCTAACTGAGGGGTAAGTTCCTCAGGATCACCAAACAGCTGCTGGACGTCTGCAGGACACAAACAACGACAAACACGCTTTAGCTCAGACACGATCCATGTGATGTTTCTCCGTGATTTGTTTAACAATTTCTTCTGTATTTGGTCAAATGGCTCTTTTTAGTAAAGCTACTAGCACAAACTGAGCAGCTGAAATTGTTTTTACCTCTATTCTTTTTAGAAGGTTCAGAGTGTCTGTTGTCAGTGTGAGTCCTCATATCACCTTCACAGTCTTTATCGCTGCTCAAAGGTTCTTCAACCTTCCTATCTGGTAGTTGAGCAAAAATGTTGCCTGGTTGTGGTTTCTCTTCATCATCTTCAGTCTTCACAGAGAATTCAACATCGTTTTCAACCTTACTATCTGATAGTGGAGCTAAGATGTTGTTCACTTGTGGTTTCTCTTCATCATCTTCAGTCTTCACAGAGAGAATAATCAGTGGCAACTTGGTGTAATCAGCTTCCTCTCGTCCTAGAAGACACTCTCCCTCCTGAGTGATGCAGAGTTCCTCCTCTTCCTTTTTAATGCAGGGTGGTTGTGGAGTCTCCTGCTTCAAAGTGGAGCTCCCCCCTAACTGAGGGGAAACTTCTTCTGGATGACCAATCAGCTGCTGGATTTCTGCGAGACACAAACAACACAAATACACTTAACACTGGATGTAGTGTTTCATGGCCATTATTTAATGCCTTGCTAGAGGATACTACAAACTAGCAGTGGGTAAAAAATTAATTAGAAAATAAATCGCAAAACTTGTAATCCTTCACAATATAATTATTCATTTTTAAAGAAGTCGACATCAAAGAAGGGCAATACATTTGGAAAATGATCATTTGAATTACTTTGTTTTGTGACACAGTTTGTCCAATTAAAGGTCTACTGAAAGCCACTACTACCGACCACGCAGTCTGATAGTTTATATATCAATGATGAAATCTTAACATTGCAACACATGCCAATACGGCCGGGTTAACTTATAAAGTGCAATTTTAAATTTCCCGCTAAACTTCCGGTTGAAAACGTCTATGTATGATGACGTATGCGCGTGACGTCAATCGTTGAAACGGAAGTATTCGGACGCCATTGAATCCAATACAAAAAGCTCTGTTTTCATCTCAAAATTCCACAGTATTCTGGACATCTGTGTTGGTGAATCTTTTGCAATTTGTTTAATGAACAATGAAGACTGCAAAGAAGAAAGTTGTAGGTGGGATCGATGGATTAGCGGCTGGCTACAGCAACACAACCAGGAGGACTTTGACTATGATAGCAGACGCGCTATCCGACGCTAGCCGCCAACCGCATCTGTGATCAGGTGAAGTCCTTCGTCGCACCGTCGATCGCTGGAACGCAGGTGAGCACGGGTGTTGATGAGCAGATGAGGGCTGGCTGGCGAAGGTGGATAGCTAATGTTTTTAGCATAGCTCTGTGAGGTCCCGTTGCTAAGTTAGCTTCAATCGCATCGTTAGCAACAGCATTGTTAACCTTCGCCAGGCTGGAAAGCATTAACCGTGTATTTACATGTCCATGGTTTAATAGTATTGTTGATTTTCTGTCTATCCTTCCAGTCAGGGGCTTATTTCGTCTGTTTCTATATGCAGTTAAGCCCGATGTTATCACGTTAGCTCCGTAGCTAAAGTGTTTCGCCGATGTATTGTCGTGGAAATAAAACTCACTGTGAATGTCCATTTTGCCTTCTCGACTCTCATTTTCAAGAGGATATAGTATCCAAAGTGGTTTAAAATACAAATCCGTGATCCACAATAGAAAAAGGAGAGAGTGTGGAATCCAATGAGCCAGCTTGTACCTAAGTTACGGTCAGAGAGAAAAACGATACGTCGTGCACTGCACTCTAGTCCTTCACTCTCACGTTCCTCATCCACAAATCTTTCATCCTGGCTCAAATTAATGGGGTAATCGTCGCTTTCTTGGTCCGAATCGCTCTCGCTGCTGGTGTAAACAATGGGGAAATGTGAGGAGCCTTTCAACCTGCGACGTCACGCTACTTCCGGTACAGGCAAGGCTTTTTTTTATCAGCAACCAAAAGTTGCGAACTTTATCGTCGATGTTCTCTACTAAATCCTTTTAGCAAAAATATGGCAATATCATGAAATGATCAAGTATGACACATAGAATGGATCTGCTATCCCCGTTTAAATAAAAAACATTCATTTCAGTAGGCCTTTAATTATTACTGTCATCGAATGTACATACAGTATACACAACTTGTGTTTTAAGCTGTATTTTAGATTTTTCAGTGAACTTTGTAGAATATTAAAATATATCTCCTTGTCACAATATCGCAATAGACTATTGTATCGTGACTTAAGTATCGTGATACATATTGTGTCGTGAAATACTTGCCAATTGCTTGGATTTTACTGACGTCATGTGTGGTTGTCAAGCTAGCAACAATCTCAGTGGGTACTCGGCAGAGGTGGGTAGTAACACGCTAGATTTACTCCGTTACATCTACTTGAGTAACTTTTGGGATAAATTGTACTTCTAAGAGTAGTTTTAATGCAACATACTTTTACTTGAGTATATTTATAGAGAAGAAACGCTACTTTTACTCCGCTCCATTTATCTACATTCAGCTCGCTACTCGCTACTAATTTTTATCGATCTGTTAATGCACGCTTTGTTTGTTTTGGTTTGTCAGACAGACCTTCAAAGTAGGATCTATGCATGCCTGCGTTTCACCAATCAAATGCAGTCACTGGTGGAGTTTGACTCCGTTTCACCAATCAAACAGAGCCAGGCGGTCACATGATTAACTGCACATAACGTTTCAGCGGCAAACAACAACAGGCTTACGTTTACATGAACTCAACGTCAAATTTGAGGAAGCACATCGCGGTAAGTAATGTTAGTAGATATTTTGGCTGTCACCGTAGGCTGATGTTAGCTTCCCTGCTATGAATCACTGTCAAATGTACATCGTGTGGAGATATTTATTAATGCACTGCAGCCTCATAGACAGACAGAGACACACACACTCACACGCACAGTCGCACACACACACACGCCATACAAACACCAATCAGAAGTGCACAGTGTATTTCTCAGGTGCAGCCCACACCTATCAGTTTATGGTTTGCGTAAAGGCTAACTTGTTATTTTCCTTTGTAATCTCTGCCTACTGAGCCTATGGTGCTGTTAAGTTATTGTGGCTCAATTTGCCTAAAATTTTTTTTATGTTAATGTATTATTATTTAATATATATTATTGTTTTAGTTGCTTAAGAGATATTCCTGGCTCTGAATTTGCTCATTGCTATTTTTATGTTTTTGTGCATTATTTGTTGCCGTCGTCATTAAACGAACAGGTTACTCATCAGTTACTCATTACTTGAGTAGTTTTTTCACAACATACTTTTTACTTTTACTCAAGTAAATATTTGGGTGACTACTCCTTACTTTTACTTGAGTAATACATCTCTAAAGTAACAGTACTCTTACTTGAGTACAATTTCTGGCTACTCTACCCACCTCTGGTACCCGGTGCCATTTAGCCTTTCTCGAAGAAAAAAAGCCCTATGCTTGTGTTTTCGTCCGAATGAATCGTTGAAATGGCAGAAGAAGACTTCCTCGTGAGGTAATTAAAAAGGGGGGAAGAATGCAAGATCTATTCCACTCCATAGTTAATTTTTTTTGCTCATATCTGCTTTTTGCAGGAAGATTTAAGCCTCTTTTGTACTCAGATCGCACGCTGCTTGCTGTAAAACAGCCATTTTGGCTTCGTTGACCACCATTGGTTTTTAATTCCGGAAAGAAGTTACGTGTCGGAATACAAGCAATATTCAGCCTAGGGCTGTACGATTCTAGAAACAATACTAATCACAATGATTTTATTGATATTGAACTCACGATTAAGTATCTTTTGTACAGTACCACCAAAACTCTGCTTTAAATAAAACCTAAAGAACAACCAGATATACAGTACAGGCCAAAAGTTTGGACACACCTTCTCGTTCCAATGCGTTTTCTTTATTTTCTTGACTGTTTACATTGTAGGAGGTAGACAGGAGTTCCGGGGTTTTGGTAGACCGATCTGGACCGGGCTAGGGAACGCTTGGGTGCTGGATTGGTCTCATTATTGCCAAAGCTTTGACAATAAACAACGAAATACCAACTACTGCTTTTGGTGGTCAATTTAACATCAGCTTATTTGCCATTAAAAGAACTTGGGAGTGGACAGCAGACTTTGACTTCCTTGGGAGGAAGAGCTGTCGACGCAACAATTTGGGGGCTTCGTCCGAGATGGCACGCTGTTGATCGATGACTTCTTGCAATCTTCTGGACAGACTCAATTGGCCAATTCAAGGTGAGCAGAACCTTTCTTTTTAGATAAAATCTGCGTTAGGAGTCTGTCCTGAAGTCTGTAAGTCAAACACTATATTGTACCCCAGACGCAGAGCTGTGATTTCGATAGATTGATTGCATTTTTGCCGAGCCTGCCATTGCATTAAAATTGTAAATAAGTGGTCAACTCACGGCATTGTGTCTCGATTACCGTGACGGGCAGTTTCATTGACGAGTGAACTAATAGTTGGGTGTGGCTCACCCTGGGTAGTTGGTCGCCGCCTAAAAGAGTAACGGGTTAAAGGCCCTCGTATGATATGGAGGTTAGAGGCCTGCATATTGTACGATAAATTGCACGGGGTTAAAGGCCGCCGTATGGGTTGGGGTTTAAAGGCCTTCAGGGGTTCGAGGCCCCTGAAAAAAAAAAATGGACACAATGGCCAAGGAGTGTGACAGACAAGAATGTGATGGCGGCTGGGGAAAATGTGATGAATCATTACTGTTTAATGATCAAATGAATGCACTGTTGTCGACAATGGAATTAGCAGGTAGAGTTTAAAAAAAAAAAAAAAAAAGAAAAAAAAAAAGAGAACACTCCTTGAAAGGGTTATGAGGGAGTTTACAATACTCGAAAAGTCGTGAACTCAAACGTCTGGTAAATTAAGAAAAGTAACTGGAAGTTTTATGGTAAAGTGAAACGCAGAGATAAGGGTAGGTGCAGCTTTTTCTTGTGTGTGTGTGTGTGTGTGTGTGTGTGTGTGTGTGTGTGTGTGTGTGTGTGTGTGTGTGTGTGTGTGTGTGTGTGTGTGTGTGTGTGTGTGTGTGTGTGTGTGTGTGTGTTTCAGGTTGCGCGTGTTCGTGTGTGTGCGTAAGCGCTTGCTTGCTCATGTGCTTACACGTGTGTGTGTGTGTGTGTGTGCGTGTGTGTGTGTGTGTGTGTGTGTGTGTGTGTGTGTGTGTGTGTGTGTGCGCGCGCGCGCTGGTGAAAATGGAACAGGGTTGGTGCTCGAGAATTTAAGAGTTTGGCGTATGATAAAAGTAAACGGGGATTACGTGGAAAAACGAAATGCAGCAAAAGAACCGATGATTAATGAGACAAATAGGACAGACTAGACTGATTGGTGTTTTGCCTGCCGCGCATGCGCAAGACAATTCAAACGACCCGCCCAGACTTTGACTAGGCCACCGCCCCCTACTCCAGTGAGAAGGAGAGAGAGAGAAAAAGAGAGCAGGTGAAGGAAGATTGAGGGTGAAGAGGATGGTTTGAGAAAATATGGGAAAAGGATGTTTATAACCTTACGTTATGTGAATGGTTTCTAGGAGAACAGAAAATAGAAACATTGTGTGAAGTGTAAGGAAGAGATGGATACAGGATGTTGCTTGTAAAGGAAAACGAAAGTGAAGAAAAGATGAGAAAGTGACAAATGAAGGTATTCGTAAATGGTATGCTGTTGATTGTGGTTAGCTGCAAGTTTGTTTATTTGTTTGTTTGTTTAGTTGTTTGAGTGAAATGGGAAGAAATCAATAGGAATAATTAGATGCAAAATGGAATAAAACTGAGTGCGATAGATAATGAATGAATAAATGAAATACGTTTATTTTGGTCATATAATCAACCATCAACCATTTTGTGTGAGCAGTTTAACAGTACAGATTAGACAAATTAACAATCATACACATTTACACACAGAAAGAAAAAGAATGACCGAAAAAGGAATAGGCGGAAGCCAAAGCTTATATTGGCCTATCCTATACATTCACTGAACATTAAATTACCTGGAACATCAAAGTTAAAAGAGAAAGTATTAACCCCTTATTTTGTATGTCTGACCATTTTCCTCCAGCAGAGGGCAGTGCACACCAGACATTTTTGACACATGACAATTATAGGGGCCTATTTCAATATAAGTCTCTTGCTGATGCATACATGCAAGCCATTGTTGACCTTGTTTCCCACCTGTACCTCCGGGAGGGAACCTTTGGCCAAACACTTTGGACAAAGTTAACCCTGATATACACGGTGCCAAAAACAATATATGGCAGGACATTTTATTCATCCCATGCAAAATAGGGCTAATGACAGAGCAACAAGGAAACGACTACTTAAATTACAGATCGCTGAAGATAAAAGGTTAAAAGAACCAAAAGGTCAAAGATCAGCTAGGGTATATTCAGCAGTGGGTGACCTTGCTTTTGAGTTCCAACAGGTGGAGGAAAGAATCCTCAACAGACGTGCGGTTGGACTCGGGTGGTGGACAACACGATGCTTCAAAGCCGGTCTGGGGTAGACACTGTTTCGGCTGTGACCAGCCTGGTCACTGGAGTAGTGACTGTCCGAACATTTCCGAACAGGAAAGGTTCCGTCGTGCCAACAAACGAACACGAAGGCGTGTAAGAGGACGCCCACATCAGGAGCCGCAGCAGGAAGTACCGACAGGACCCCTGCTGGACATGAGTGTCAACGGACAATTTTATCAGCCACCCATTCGATTCTGAATGCAGAGGTACCAAAAAAACTGTGTGCTTCCTCTTTAAAGGTCGAAGGCTTCGCTGGGGTCACAAGAAGGTTAACTGTCACCAAACCACTTCCGGTTCAGATTGCTGGACCTCCTTTACAGACTGTACCCTGACATTCAAATCGCAAAGAAGGAACATTCCTGGTGTTACCTGACGGCTGAACCACCCAGCTGCGACACCACTACCAAGCATACCACAGCCTGAAACAACAGGAATGGCTCTAACGGTGAAAACCCTGACTGACTGAGATGCTTCCGTGTGTTCTGCCACCCGACTCGCCATATGTTATGATTATTTATATATGTTGGAACTCAAGGTGTGGCTGCTCATGTTGACCTATCTTTGCAACAGCTAGCATGGTATAAGATGGACACAATTGTGTCCCACATTGTTCCCTTGCTCTCTGTCTCGCCTACAAAACCAAAGAACTTAGGTCCAATGATAAGACACGGCGTAGCTGCCAAACATTACACCGACACCCAAATACCACATTTTCAATTGTTTAGGTTTAGCCCATGGTTATGTTAAACACATAACTATGGGCTGCACTTTAGACACCTGTAGGCTACGAGGAGCTAGCAGCTACACAACAGCTGAGCTAAAACGACACATTACACATTTAAGCATATCAAATAATTATAGTTGCTCATTACATACACATAGTCGTCAAGACAGAAGTCTGATAGAAAGTATTCAGTAACAAACGTGTCTGCATCATTCAACTTTCTACAACATGAGCTTGACTTAATGAATTATTGGGGCCACCAGGTGTGGTAAAATTTCAAAATACTATTGCTAAAGCATCCGCCATAAGGGTAGTATTTTTCTAGTATTGGTGACAATATAAATATAAGCATATTTGTTACTTTCACCACATTGAATAAGTTACATAAAAGTTAGGGTTTAGTTGAGTTTGAGTTATTTGTGATATCGCTAAGGGGTCCCCTACCCTAACACCACCCCCCAGTGGACCATAGAGGCTAAAGAGACAATCATTGACCTCAAACATGACCTGTCCTCCGCTACTTGACTATTAGCTGACCTTTTTCTGAGATGTTTCTGAAAGTGATAGTATGACTAACACAGTCCTTTTTTCAGAAACAGAAGGGGGTGAGTGAGGGTGGATACAGACTCCTTGGAACAAAATCGACAATCATCCGACTCTGACACATTCCATAGTTTTAACGTTTTTCCCGTGGGTAAGAAGTTATAACTAATTTTAATTTGAAAATAACGATTTTACACATCGATAGTAGTTTAATAGATCAAATTTAGAAAATGGAGGAGGTGAGGGTGAACCATGTATAGTCTTTGACTTCACTGATATGATCAATACGGTACAAGGGAAAAGGTACGTACTGACTTGTGTTGACAATCACAGTGGTTGGCCGGAAGCAACAACAACCTCAAAAGAGGATGCAATATCAGTAATAAATGACTTGTGAATGACCTAGTACCCCGACATGGTTTCCCCAAAAAGATTAGGTCAGACAACGGCAACCATTAAAAAAAAAATACTCACTTAGCCTTGGTCGAAAAGGCTTTCGGACTAGAACACAGGTTTGGGGTACCATCCTGAGTCCCAAGGCAAGGTTGAAAGGATGGACCAGAACATAAAAAACTAATTGGCTAAAATCTGTGCACAGACCAAATTTAATTGGATTGACATGTTGCAATTAGCGTTAATGATCATTCGAAGGTCCGTGAATAAAACTGTTTTACCGCCCTTTGAGTTTTTCACCCTATGAGTTGCATACAGGTCAGCCATTCACAGGACCAGCAGCCCCCCATGGAAGGAGGACTCAGCGTAAAACCAAAATGGTATTTTACACAAAAAATTGCAGAATTTGTGTGCCAGTTCTTCTGTACAGATTCCCTTCCGCCCGCTGAGAGGGTCAAGATCAAGGTCATCAAACGCAAGTGGACGGAGCTCAGGTGGACTGGTCCCCTCAAGGTCGTGGAACGGACGTCCCACGCCCTTCGACTGGCTGGTGGAGGGTACACCTGGTACCACCTCTCCCTCTGCACTACAGCTGAAGAACCTGACAGATCACCAGCGGATGTCATTGCTGACATCGCCACATCATCTGCCCCTCAGCCCAGGAGACGAGAGAGATTTTCTACCTACATTACTCTTTTCAACTTCTATATTGTATATCCTTGTGTGAGACCAATCCAGTATGCTAAATGTTTCTTAGTTTTTCTTGCTTGTTTGCAGCATAACTATCTGTGTCGTTACATTAAGTGAAAAGTTTGATGTTTACCCCCGTTTTGTTACCTAAATTACTCTGATATTGATAGACGAAAGGCAGGATGTTGCACCCGGTAGTGTTCCCTGACGGACTGGTGCTTGGGCGTGTTCTACTGTCTTTGTGTCTCAGTTCATCCTTCCTGACGACAGTGACTGACAAGTGTCTAAGAACATACAGCGGACTTTAAATAGACTGGGTCAAAGGGGATAGCAAGACTTGTTTTTTGACCTGTGCAGTGTGATTAATTACGGGGGACACAATAGCTATTACCGTGGTAATAACCTCTATATTTGATACGACTCAACCCTGAACCATTGGTGTCGGATGCAGACAACATACTATGGTAAGTTGTGCCCATCGTCCCTTTTATGTTGTTTTGGGGCTTGACCTGACTGATACAGACGCTAAAGGAATTATTAAAATTAATGTCCTTGAGAGGGCGTTAACTACCTCTACACCCTCTGTAGCACCTAAAGTACCACCCCACCTCGGTGGTGTTTCAAAGGCTCACATCCGTGCGTGCTAATGACATCACCACCGAAGGCCTGGTAACTTTGACCTTTGACCTTAGGAGCGGGTGCAGACAACCTGTGGCTCAGGTGGATGCCAAAACCTGGGTGACTGTGTTGCTTCTTCTGCTGGACGTCCCTTTTCCCACACTTACCCCGCCCCTTTTAAGTTGACTGACATGTGTACCCTTCTGTTGACAATGCCACCCGACTTCTTCCCTTTGTGGCCCAAAAGCTGAATTACACGCGTTTTCAAATTACAGGACCCTCTCCGTCCCCCAACAAATTGGGTGACATCAACCATTACTGGTGCACCACACTGATAGATGGCTCTAGGATAGGCTCTTAGGCACGAGCTGACTTATTCTGGTGTTGTGGGAAGCACAGATTGTACATTAGAATCCCGACGTCAGCCGTTGGGCTTTGTGCTATGGTTAGACTGGTGACCCCACTCACCAAATTAACATCCCTTGGAACTCCTGTTTCAGCGGCCTCTCTAACTCCCCGCCGCCGTTGAGACTAACCAACCTGACTCGTGGCGCCGTTGAGGGACTTGCTGAACAACTTGCCCCGACCTCCCTCAGGGCCGTTCAGATCCGCATAGCCCTTGACCGCATCCTAGCCAAGGAAGAAGGAGTGTGTGCAATGTTTGGTGACCAATGCTGTACCTTCATTCCTAACAACACTACCCCCGATGGCTCAGTTCAGAGGGCCTTAAAGGGCCTCCAGGCCCTGTCTAGGGACACATTAGGCAGGTGGACTGACCTAATTAAGTCTGTCTTGGTCTCCATTCGGAGTTTTTTTTTGGCCATCATAGCCTCATGCGGTTGCTTTATCGCCCCTTGGGCTAAGTGTCACTAAAGGGGGTCTAGCAAAGTGGTAACTTTAAGACTTTCGAGAATTGTTGGTTTACTTCCCTGACCATGACGACATTGACGTGGACTCCCTCCATCTATCTCCCATGTAAATAAGCTGTTGTTTTATTGCTAGCTTGCTCAAAGAAAAAAAAACAGCACCTACTTTAATGTGGGGCGTGCTTTAGAAGTGTTTAACTAGTAGTAAAAGATCTTATAAGAAGATCTTAAAGGGGGAGTGATGGAACGAGATATTTTCCATATATCCATATTTAAGTGTTACTTCTTTCTAAAAACTCCTATAGTCATATTTACATCAGCTAATGTCTCGTGTGGTACAAAGTGCTTGGATTCGAGTGTCCTTGGTTAGAGTCAGACCACTGTCTTTGTTGAGACTGCCATTACATTCCTAAGATAAGAAGCACAGCTAGACTGGGGAAACAGCAGGTGGGGGGGATAGGAGAAGGAGGAGGTAGACAGGAGTTCCGGGGTTTTGGTAGACCGATCTGGACCGGGCTAGGGAACGCTTGGGTGCTGGATTGGTCTCATTATTGCCAAGATTATCAAAGATTAGCTGCATAATAGGAAATCAAATAGTGTATGTCCTTCACTATGTGGTAGGTTCCTGCGGACGTTATCTCCTTCTGTTGTTGACTATTTTTTTCATTCGGTGTTGATGTGGAAATGGTTGCTTCGGCATTTTGTGGGTGTGGCACCGGCCGGAGATGTTGACATGCAGAGTTTCAAGCACTCTTCATTCTCTAGCGGGTGACATTTCAAATGATGCTAAAAATTAGCAGTTGGTGCTACTTTTTGTAACAACGCTTTTGCCGCATACTTGTTCGACATCTTCCCGCTTGAAACCAAACCACCGCCAGACGATGGACCATGTGCTGTTTTTCTTAGGAATTAATTATTCCTCTATTTGTTACCAGATTCGCACCTTCTTTCTCTCGTATTACCACTTGCACCACTCCGCTAGCATCACAGCTAACGTTACCCATGCTGCTACCTATCTGCTCAGCGAGGGCGTATGACGCGACAGTATGTGACGAATGTAAGAAAGTGTGCTTGTTTTATGTCTCTGTGAGAAGGAGAGACAAGAAAGAGTGAGAAGAGCCTGTAGTGCAGACCTGGGCATTCTGCGGCTCGCGGACCACATCTGGCCCTTTGTGCGTCCCTGTCCGGCCTGCGTGAGGCCAATCATAAATTACAAAATACATTTTTAAAAAGTATCTTTGTCGAGTGTGCAATACAATGATGCTGCTTTTGTTTTGAAAAGCGTTATTTGTATTACTTCCGTGTGGACGTATGCACGTGTGTGATAGTGAGTGAATGAGAACAGCGGCAATCACAAATTACAAAATACATTTTACAAAACATCTATGTCGTGCGTGCAATACATCTGTGCTGCTTTTATTTTGAAAATTGTTATTTATGTACGTATGTCCGGGTGTAACCTGTGAGTGAAGGTGCACAGCGACAAGTGATGCCCGGTTACCCCCAAGATGTCAGCTCACGCTAAAAAGAGAAAAGTTGATGACGAATGGCGTGTTTTCAACAAGACATGGACTGCCAAGTATTTCTTTACAGAAATTAAAGGTAAAGCCGTGTGCTTAATTTGTGGTACACATGTTGCTGTGTTTAAAGAATATAATTTGAATCGCCACTACACTGTTATGTTTAATTTAAGTTTGGACCCTGATGTGAAACCACTTGCCGTGCGTCATGGGCGTGTTATTAGGTCTGACACCGCAGCCACCTTCTCCCCTTTATTCACTGTGTCCATGCAGAGTATATCACACTCTGCAGACACTGAACAATTGATGTTCTCTTTTCTTTCTACATGTTCTGAGGTTCTGGATAGTATAGCGCCCCTCAGAGCTACACGTCCAAAGCCAAAACAGGAGCCTTGGCTCAATGAAACCACACGCACAGCTCGGCGTGAGTGGCGAAGGGCGGAGCGCAAGTGGAAAGGGGATCACTTGGAGGTTTCTTATCAAATTTTAAAAGAAAACTGTCAGAACTATCAAAGTGTGGTTAAAGCTGAGAAAACAAAATATATGTCAGACTTAATTTTAAATAGTATCAGCAAGCCACGTGTTCTTTTTAATACTATTAGTTATGTTCTTAATCCGAATCCAGCCACTTTACTGGAGATGACAAGTGAAACTTGTGAAAAATGTCTCTCCTTTTTTAACGATAAGGTTGCTTTTATTCGGGCAAATCTTTCTCGCTCTCCATTGAGTTTTAATGTGGCCACTCAGTGCTCGGCTGTGTTTAGTCACTTTGAGCCTGTGTCCATGCCTGAGCTTACAGGAATAGTCCACAAACTGAAACCCTCGTCCTGTCCCACAGACCCAGTCCCCCCTAGATTTTTTAAAGAAATCTGGGACACTATTGACTTGTCTGTTAGGGACATTATCAACAGCAGCTTGATTTCTGGCTGTGTCCCCTCTTTTTGTAAAAGAGCTGTTGTCGAGCCTTTGATTAAAAAAAACAGGTCTAGATCCGACATGTTTGTCAAATTATCGGCCCATTTCCAAATTACCTTTTGTGTCAAAAATTCTGGAGAAATGTGTTTTAGCGCAACTGCAGCCTTTTTTAGATGAAAATAGCACTTTAGATCCATTTCAGTCTGGATACAAGGCTTTGCACAGTACTGAATCTGCACTTTTAAAGGTTTTTAATGACTTGCTTTTAATGTCTGATTCTGGTAGCTCTGCCATTTTAGTGCTTTTAGATCTTACAGCTGCCTTTGATACAGTCGACCACACAATTCTTTTAGACCGCCTGAGAGACTGTGTGGGTGTCAGGGGGACTGCATTAGAGTGGTTAAGATCCTACCTGTCAGAGAGGTCCTTCTCTGTCAGGCTGGGGGACGCCACCTCTTCTTCTGCTCCGCTTTACTGTGGTGTCCCCCAGGGATCCATTCTAGGCCCCATCCTGTTTTCCTTGTACATTCTCCCTCTTGGAGAGATTTTTAAGAAACATGGAGTGTCTTATCACTTTTATGCAGATGACTGCCACATGTATATGCCAATTTCAAAAGGCCACGGCCCCCTGACACCCCTTCTCAACTGTCTATGTGATGTCAAGGCTTGGTTAGCCCAGATTTTTTTAATAATGAATGAGGGAAAAACGGAAATTTCAGTTTTTGGTCCGGCCCTCACTGACTTGGGACCATTGCAAAATTATGTGCGTCCCAAAGTCACCAGCCTTGGCGTCACTATAGACAGCGATTTTAAATTTGACAAACAAGTCAATGGCGTTTTAAAATCGTGTTTTTATCATCTTCGTCTTTTAGCAAAGGTAAACCCATTTTTATCTTTTAACCTTTTTGAACAAGTCGTGCATGCTTTTATTTCAAGTCGCCTGGACTACTGCAATGCACTTTATGCTGGCATTAGCCAAAAAGCTCTCTACCGGTTGCAGTTAGTCCAGAACGCGGCAGCACGACTTTTAACAGGGGCCAGGAAACGCCAGCATATAACCCCAATTTGCACTGGCTCCCTGTTCATTTTAGAATTGATTTTAAATCATTGCTGTTTGTTTTTAAAGCTTTACATGGACTGGCACCTCAGTAAGGCTGAAACGACGCGTCGACGTAGTCGACGTCATCGGTTACGTAAATACGTCGACGCCGTTTTTGTGCGTCGACGCGTCGCATATTTACGTCACACTACCGTCATGGCGGACCGCAAAGCAGACGATCAAAGCAGACGATGCGAGCGGTGGAGCGAGGGGGGAAAAGCATGCCAAAAGTGGTCAAAAGTGTGGGAGTATTTCAATAAACGGCCTAATAATGTTGTTGTATGCACACTGTGTCGAGCGGAAATGGCCTATCATAGCAACACAATGGCTATGAACGAACATTTGAAAAGAAAACCATCAACTAGTCAATCGTCCGCGCGAGCATACGTTGTCATCATTACACAAAAACATGACTGTGTCATTTGTATCTGCTAGGGGTGTAACGGTACGTGTTTTGTATTGAATCGCTTCGGTACGGGGCTTTCGGTTCGGCACGGGGGTGTACCGAACGAGTTTCTAAGCTAAAGCTAACTTTAGCTGCTAAAGTCTTAACAAGCTGCTTCGCTCCTCTGCGTCTGTCTCAGCACGCAGCATTGTCCCACCCACACAACCATCTGATTGGTACACACGCAGCATTGTCCCACCCACACAACCATCTGATTGGTACACACGAAGCATTATCAGCCAATCAGCAGTGCGTATTCATAGCGCATGTAGTCAGCGCTTCAGCGTGGAGCAGATAGGTGTTTAGCAGGTGAGCATCAGGCAGCGGACTCTCCCCAAATGATAATAAACACCTCCCAGTCAACTACTAGTAACATCACTATGAGCCCGTTGACCTTCTAGAAATATAAACTGCAGCTCAGCTCACTCGCAGTCCTGGCTTGAGGTGAAGGCTAATTACCTCTCGTTCCAGCCACATCGACCCCTTCTGAGCGCCTATTTTCAGCTGCTGGGAATATTGTAAACAAGAAAAGAACCAAACAAGTACACATGCTAACCTTTCTTCATTACAACTGTTAGTCACTCACTGGAATGAGTAGAATTGGTTATTGTGTACTGTGTTGGACTGGATGTTTATTTTGCACATTTTAAAAGCAATACTTAATGTTTACAGTGCTCCAGAATATTTAGATTGGCACTTTTTTGTATTGGATGTTTATCTTTATTTTTGCACATTTTAGCAAATAAGCAATACTTTCACTTTTGTTGAAATGTTTACACTGTTGTTACAGAATATTTCGTTTTGCACTTTTTTGTATTGGATGTTTATCTTTATTTTTGCACATTTTAAAGCAAAATAAGCAATACTTTTACTTTTGAAATGCTTATACTATTGCAGAATATTAAGATTTGCACTGGATGTTGACTTTTATATTTGCACATTAAAAAGCAAATAAGCTACTTTTAATTTTGTTAAATGTTAAAAGTTTTAAATGTTTACATTGTTACAGAATATTTAGTCATGTTGTTGTCAATGTTGACTGAGTGGCCATACTTCTTTTTTTTTGTAAATAAAAGCCATGCCTTTTGAAAAAACGGGCCTACATTTATTTTTTCATCTTCATTTTGAATAAAAAAAATAATCGGTAAAAGGAAAAATAATCTATAGATTAATCGAAAAAAATAATCTATAGATTAACCGATTAATCGAAAAAATAATCTATAGATTAATCGATAGAAAAATAATCGTTAGCTGCAGCCTTACACCTCAGTATATCTCGGACCTCATCCAAATTTACACTCCTGCGCGCGCTCTGAGGTCCGAGAGCCAGCTCCAGCTCGTGGTGCCCAGGACGAGACTTAAAACCAGGGGAAACAGGGCCTTCTCTGTGGTCGGCCCTAAACTCTGGAACACTCTGCCCCTCCATGTTCAAACTGCTTCCACAGTGGAGTGGTTTAAGTCTCGTCTTAAGACCCACTTTTATTCTTTGGCTTTTAACACTACGTGAGTTGTGTGGTCTTCTGTCCTCTGTTGTCCTGTGTGGTTAGGGTTAGGGTTATAAATTTTGATGTCTATTTTACTTTTTTAATTGGTTTTACCCTTTAAAATCATTTTTAATCATATTTATTTTTTATATTGTCTCTGTATTGGTTTTCTATTCATTTATTCTTTGTTTTTATTCAGTCACTGGTGTAGCATAATATTGTTTTTAATATTGTTTTTAATATCGTTTTTAATATTGTTTTTAACATGGCTGTGCAGCACTTTGGAAACATTCTTGTTGTGTAAATGTGCTATATAAATAAAGTGGATTGGATTGGATTACACGACGAAGCACGAGGAAAAATACCAGAATCTGTCCGACGAAGAGCGCGCAAGGGGGGCTGATGCGTTGATGGTAAAACTGCAAACCCAACAAGGACTTTTTGCCATATTTCACACCCCCGAATGCAGCCGTCAGGACAAGTTTCGTCATTTCTCACAAAATCGCCAGAAAAAGTAAAGCGTTTTCTGACGGAGAGTTTATTAAGGAGTGCTTATTGGACTCTGTTGCGTTGATATGCCCGGAAACTTGGAACTTCAGCTGAAGAACAGAACGGCCGACTTTGACTGTTTTTCGCTGGCTTTGGATGAGAGCTGCATTGTACGTGACACCGCCCAGCTGCTCATCTTCTTACGTGGGATAACTGCAGACTTTGAAATCACAGAGTAGCTGGCAGCCATGCAGTCAATTTAAAGAGACAACCACAGGTAATGACTTGTTCACATAGGTAAATGCGTGTTTGGACATGTTAGGACTGAAATGGGACAAGCTGGCAGGTGTGACAGCAGATGGTTGTCCAAATCTGACGGGGAAAAATGTTGGACTTTTTAAAGAGGATGCAGGATAAACTTTCAATCAACCCTGTGCAGAAATAGACATTTTTGCATTGTATTATACATCAGGAAGTGTTGTGTAAGACAGTGTTAAAAATAAAACTATCAAAAGCAATCAGCTTTTGTATAAAGTTAAGTTAGGTTAAATGAAAGTATTATTATTGTTATTATTAATCTTACGGTATATCAAAAATAATATTGAGCAAAACGTAATTGAAATATTGTCGATTTGGCCCTCCAGCAGTGCTCGGGTTGCTCATGCGGCCCCCGGTAAAAATTAATTGCCCACCCATGCTGTAGTGTAATGCCCGCAGGTAAAAGCAACTGCGTGAGAACATATACTCCAATATCACCATAGTCATTTTCTATATTGCACAGACAAACCCGCGATGCATCGAGTATATTCCATATATCGCCCAGCCCTAGTTGAAATATACAATTATATTTTGACTTTTTTTGCAATACAAGAGAATGTGTTTTTTTTAACAATACCTATTTTAAATATCTTAAGTGCCTAACATTGAAATATCCCCCAAAATGCTTTGTAATGGGTGAGGGCCGACATCCGGGCAACTGAGCTACATACGGGTTCTTCGAGCCATAGCAACCAGACTGGCGTTGAAAACAAACCGTTGCCATTACTCTTTAACCTGTCGACCTACGCTGGTTAAACCCGTCATTCTGCCTCCAAAATGCCGAAAAACTGTGTTGTTTTTAGTTGTGCTAACCACAACTGGAAACAGGGAAAACAAAGGTTGTATTTTGTTCTGCCAAAGCGTGATAAAAGCCCACAGAGACGAGACAAATGGCTCGCAGCTTTACACCGGGAAAACGAGGACGGTTCTCACTGGAGTCCCCCAAAGTCCCGGGTCGTGTGTTCAGATCACTTCGTTTCTGGTAAATATAAGGAACAAAAATCCACCTTCTTAACCACAACTTGGCTATACCGTCCGTGCTAATGTTGTACTTGTTGAATTTGTACCTTATAACGTTCGACAGCTGAAGTTGATGTACAAAAATAACATGCGGTATATACTATATAGTCTATAGCCTAGCTAGCTATTTTCGAAAACCGGACAACGAGAGGATACCAAAGGCAGCGTTAAGATGGACACCACCGGGAAAACGTAAGCCAGGGCGGCCAAAGAACACCTGGCGAAGAACAGTTGAAGGGGAACTGAAAGAGATGAAGCTTACATGGGGCGAGGCACAGAGACGAGCACAGCAGCAAGATGAATGGCGTCGAGTCGTCGAAGCCTTATTTCCCATCCGGGAAGAAGAGGATTAAGTTAAGTAAGTAATATACTATATAGTCTATAGCCTAGCTAGCTATTTTCGAAAACCGGTTTCGTTTAAATTTGCACTTGACAGTTGGGTTTTTAAAAACCAATAAACCCTATAATTTTCATGTTGCCATTCAATACATGTAGCCCTCAAATCTCTCAATATTTTATACACTAACACTTGATCTTGTTGTTGATAACTTCCGCGTCTCTTTCTTAGTAGCGCGCAGGCTAAGCTAACTAGCAAGCTAAGCTAAGCCTGAGAAGCTTTAAAGTTCACTGAGACGAGTCTGACGCAAATAATACATTTTTGTTTTTTCACACGATATGCGAATAAGTAAAAATGCGTAAATGAAGGATTTAACGCCGACTTCCAAGCCACAACGCTCGTTAAATGCTTTTTCTGTCAATGCTGTGTTCGCTGTGAGCTGCTTTGTTTTCAACGAATTCCCGGTTGCTAGGGGATTGGTAGGCGGAAGTGACGTAGGGCCGCCCTCACCCATATCAGACCCCCCAAAAAATTCAACCGGTTTAATTTGATAACTTTCTTTGACTTTGTGAGCTGAACACTTGTGGAGAACTTCCCAATCAAAAGTTGACAGTAATCATATTATTCTTGTTCTTTGGTCCAGCAAGCAGGATGTTCTTCTCTTCACACACTGCACGTCTATTACTCTTCCCCAACATCTCTTCTTTCACATCATTATTTTCTTTACACAAGCGCTTGTTTTGCTCTTCCACTTTCTTCATTTGACTTTTGCATTCTTTCATCTCCTCTGATGTGAACTCCACTGCCTTCTTCAAGCTAACAATCATGGCGGCTCTTTCTTTACATTCTTCAACAAGGTCGGCTCATTTCGACTTTAAGGGCTTGAAATTCAAATATCTTTCAAATGACAAAACTTCAAGTCACTCACCTTCATCTTTCGTCTTTATCTCCGTTGGTGATTTGCTGGAAGTTGGTGGCGCTGATTCTCTTTCATGTTCTCTTTTAGCGGACGTCGCCATCTTAGCATAGCAGTAGTCGTCCATCTTCTATCACGTCTTCAATCTTCACTTCAGATATCGCTACAAACTCAAATGTTGTTTTCGTAGACTTAAGGCAATATTTATCGTTAAGTATTTGCTGCAATGTTCGACTCAATAATGTTTTAAGATGGTAATTGTGAAACTCCACCAGAAAGTTAGAAACGCTCAGTCCGCCATCTTGCTCTTTTCGCTTTGTCACTGCTCATCAGTTTGCGCATGCGCCGGGTGTCAGCAACTTCCGTTCCCGACTTTTCTTTTTTTACGCTTAAGAATTCTGACTAATAATTTGTTTACTTCCATCCATTAATTTTTTTTACCGCTTGTCCCTCTCGGGGTCACGAGGCTTACATTTTTAAAACTAGACTCCAAAAAGGTATTGGAGACATTATTAGTGAGTGCATAGGCGCCTATCTCGTGGGTGCTTCGGGGCCCGAGCACCCACGGACATTGCCGAGCTCCCACTTTCAATCTTTAAAATCATTTATGAAAAATCAATCCTGTTTCTGTACATTTTTTTGCGTGTTTGGTCCGTTTCGCAATATAAAAAAGTCATAAATCATATAGTCCATAATCATCATTACCTAACCAAAATGTTATTGTGCCTGATAATTAGCAAATGACACAATCATCTTGCCTTTGAACACATTATACAAAAAGCCAGTGAAGGGCATACTTAGTCAACAGCCATACATGTCACACTAAGGGTGGCAGTATGAACATCGCCAACACTGTCATAAATGATAAATAAATGATATGTGCCATGTAGTGAAACCACACTGAACAACAATGACAAACACATTTTGGAAGAATATTTGCACTGCAACGCAACATAAACACTACAGAACAAATTCCCAGAATAACAATTACAATATAAACAAACGCCATTGGTGGATCTACACCTAACATCCACTGTAATGACCACGTACAATACCGTATTTTGTCGATACTACTATGAGTACATCCATACTTTTTAACATCACAAAATCTTATTTTGTTTAAAAAAAAAATATATATATATATATATATATATATATATATATATATATATATATATATATATATATATATATATATATATATATATATATATATATATATATATATATATATATATATAATGTTTATAAACTCAGTAAATATGTCCCTGGACACATGAGGACTTTGAATATGACCAATGCATGATCCTGTAACTACTTGGTATCGGATCGATACCCAAATGTGTGGTATCATCTAAAACCATTGTAAAGTATCAAACAACAGAAGAATAAGTGATTATTACATTTTAACAGAAGTGTAGATAGAACATGTTGAAACAGAAAATAAGCAGATATTAACAGTAAATGAACAAGTAGATTAATCATTCATTTTCTACCACTTGTCCTTAATAATGTTGACAAAATAATAGGTTTGATTGATTGATTGAAACTTTTATTAGTAGATTGCACAGTACAGTACATATTCCGTACAATTGACCACTAAATGGTAACACCCGAATACGTTTTTTCAACTTGTTTAAGTCGGGGTCCACTTAAATTGATTTATGATACAGATATTTACTATCATCATAATACAGTCATCACACAAGATAATCATCAGAGTATATACATTGAATTATTTACATTATTTACAATCCGGGGTGTGGGATGTGGAGGGCGGGGGGAGGGGGTTAGGTTTGGCTGATATCAACACTTCAGTCATCAACAATTGCATCATCAGAGAAATGGACATTGAAACAGTGTAGGACTGACTTGGTAGGATATGTACAGCAAGTAGTGGACATAGAGAGAGAGATCAGAAAGCATAAGAATAAGTATCTACATTTGATTATTTACATTTGATTATTTACAATCCGGGGAGGTGGGATGTGGAAGGGGGAGGGTGTTAGTTTAGGGTTGAAGTTGCCTGGAGGTGTTCTTTTAGTGCGGTTTTGAAGGAGGATAGAGATGCCCTTTCTTTTACACCTGTTGGGAGTGCATTCCATATTGATGTGGCATAGAAAGAGAATGAGTTAAGACCTTTGTTAGATCGGAATCTGGGTTTAACGTGGTTAGTGGAGCTCCCACTGGTGTTGTGGTTATGGCGGTCATTTACGTTATGGAAGTAGTTTGACATGTACTTCGGTATCAGGGAGGTGTAATGGATTTTATAGACTAGGCTCAGTGCAAGTTGTTTTACTCTGTCCTCCACCTTGAGCCAGCCCACTTTGGAGAAGTAGGTAGGAGTGAGGTGTGATCTGGGGTGGAGGTCTAGAAGTAATCTGACTAGATAGGTGTATAAATGACACAATATGTTGCTGCATATGTCAGCAGACTTATTAGGAGCCTTTGTTTGTTTACTTACTACTAAAAGACAAGATGTCTACTATGTTCACTATTTTATTTAAGGACTAAATTGCAATAATAAACATATGTTTAAGGTACCCTAAGAATTTTTTTGTTAAAATAAAGCCAATTATGACATTTTTTTGTGGTCCCCTTTATTTAGAAAAGTACTGAAATATGGTACCAAAATAATGGTATCGGGCCCACACTAATACACACACACCGAGCACCCAATGTGGATCGGCGCCTATGAGTGAGTGACATACAATCAAGATTCCTCTCAGGACGATGACAAAATAAAAGTCGTCATGGACATTATTGAATACAGGGATTTGATTACAGGTGATTGTTGTGGGCCAGACTTGTCACGTATTAGTTAGTGCACTCTAAGATTCATAATACACAAAGAAAGCTTATTGTCTTTTCTGCCTTTTATTCCCGCTCTTTGTTCCTTTACTTCCCGGTGTCCAACCCATAACACGTCTTCATATCCCCCGCCCTTGAGTTCCCCCTACAATAATTCCGGTATTGTCCCGTGACCTGAGTAACCAATACATGACAGTGATGGTTTTCTGCTCTTCTTGGACTTTTATAAAGCGTTTGACTCACTGGAACATGACTTTCTTTTTCTAACGCTGGAACACATTGGATTTGGTATTAAGTTTAGGAAAATACTTGGAGGACTATATGACAATATTAATAGCTCCGTGACGTCTTGCTAGCTTCAGACACAAGCCCAAGTTTCCCAATCGAAGTGGGCATTCCTCAAGGGTGTCCCTTATCACCCTATTTATTCATCTTTGCTGTGGAAATGTATAGCAATCTCTTTAAAGAGCAATAACGCAATCAAAAATTGAACGTGTTAGGCTCAGAAATAGTCCGTTAGCAGACGACACAACTCTTTTTCTAAAGCATGAAGATTAAAACCCACTTGCAATTGAAAAGATTCAAGAATCATTTAAAGTATCAGGACTTTGCCTAAATCTTTAAAAAATATGAATTGTTTCCTATCCATGAAAGCGCGAAAGAAAATATTTTCAACATCCCTGAAAAGTCTAAAGTGAAATATTTAGGTTTCAACCTATCAAAAATTTAAATTGACTCTCAGAAAACCAACATAGAAATTGCAATCAAATAATGCCAAACTTAACTAAATTTATGGCTGCAAAGAGATTTGTACTTGGTCGTATTGACCAAAATGGAAAATTTATCCAGATGTATTTATCCTGCTTATTCTCACCCCATACCTACTCAAAATAATAAACAAACCATCTCAACTTTAATTTCATTTAGAGAAACTTGTTATGTAAAACAGGGTTTAAATAATATAAAGATGGAGGACTAACATTCATGGTTTTTTTTCTTAGTATTATTGGATAGCCTATTATGTGTGCACTATTGACAAGTCATGTCCCAAAAACTCGACGACCAAAAAAGACTTGGATCAGCGAAAACAGCGCTGCCAAACACGGATGTAAAACAAGACGCACGCGATTGTCTGGAGCGTTGTCAGCATGTCTGTGATGTGGATGTTATTTTAATATATTCCAGACATACCCGCAGAACATGACTTTTTTTGGAATTTAGCCTGTCGTTCACAATCATTATGAAGGACAGGACGATGAATGGATTTTTTTTAATGCATTCTAATTATTGAATAGACGTAAATAAAAGTCTGCTGACAGCGAAGCCAATGAGAGCTCCACTATTCCGCCCATAAAATCCGATAACCATTCAAAAAGCGCCATTTATATTTTGTGACTTGAATATTAACCAAGTATTGGTGATATTATTATTATAAGCGTTGACACAGACGAAGTATTTAAAGCGGTACCGTGATCACTTCCAGGTGTGCCTATGTTTACATCATGGAGTGGTCTGCTGCTTCCTTGCTTCCCTGCTGCCTGTGAGTTTAATGTAGATCATAAATCATGCCTCTCACCTGGATAGGAGATGGCTGATGAGATAATCCGACAAGTTGGTACACTTTGACGGCCGTTTCGAACCTGGAACTGTCGAGGACGACACAAAAATCGCTTTCCCCCTTTGCCTTTATATCCGATCCACTCAACTTTATACATATAACCCACTTTTAAAAAACAATAAAATATTCACAAAGTGCTGCACAGGAAGCAGGATAAAACTAAGGAGAGTCAGTTGTAAAAAACATTAGTGAAAAAACTTTTTTAAAGAAAATCATATCATCATAGCAGATTATGCAAATTATTTGATGAGGTCACGGTGACCACGCCCATTACCACATACCTGATCACGCCCCCACCACCACATGCATCTCGACAGTCTAGGGCAGGGGTGTCAAACTCATTTAAGCTCGGGGGCCCGCATGGAGGAAAATCTGTGCACACGCTATTAAAACCATGGCATTAAAACTAAAAACTAACAACTTCAGATTGTTTTCTTTGTCTTACTTTGGCCGGCAGCGGCAACGTTTAGATCCATGAAGAAAAGAAGAAAGTGAACGAATGTTAAACTGAATAAATTTACATATGCATTAAAATGTTTTCTTTTGTATTATTTTTTTCAATAAATGACGTAACGTTTATGACAACCTTTTTCCAAAACACAATATAGAATGTGAGGATAATGCATACATTTATCATTTGTTTTCAAAACGTTTACAAAAAAGTGGGACCCCAAAAATTTACTCTGGGACCCCATTTTGGAAAATTCCTAGCGCCAACACTGATGTGAACGTGGACCCCGACTTAAACAAGTTGAAAAACTTATTTGGGTGTTACCATTTAGTGGTCAATTGTACGGAATATGTACTGTACTGTGCAATCTACTAATAAAAGTCTCAATCAATCAATCAAACTAATCGCTAGCTATCTTATTTAAACGCAAACACGAATACAAGAAACATTAACGTATTTCCCTGTTACAAACATCATAACCCAATCTGAACTTGTATAAACACATTAGTGTCTGAGCTAAGATATTCAATTGTGCACATTGAACCGACAGGCTGTGCTTTCTTAGACCTGAGTAATAAACACAAATACTTTTTTAAAAAGTTAATATTTATTAAAATAAAGCGATACAAAACACCATACAAAAAAAACCACCAAACAATACGTCTTTCAAAAAGGCAAAAATGTAATCATAAAAATTAAACAATCTTCTATACATTTTTTTTAAATGTGGTAATGAAAAAAAAAAAACTGCCAGGCTATCGTTGATTTTCAGACAATAAAGCAAGATTTTAAAACCCAAATATAAATATAAAGTAAATATGCAGGGTTTCCCCTAGATTGCCACTATATACGTGGAGGTTAGTGCATGGCGAGTTAATACCATTAATTATATATTTTTTAAAATTCTTATATCATCAGAATCACATTCACCTTTAACACAAGGGATTTGACGATGCTCTCTACGTTCGTTGAATTAATAATACAATTTGGAATATACAGAAAAAAGCAATACAATTATGTAGGATGAAGGTTGAGCTCTAATGCTGCTAGCGTAATGCTAACATACAATGGACTTGCTCATAGACAAGCTAACTCAAATTAGCACGGCCAATCTCAAGGCACAGCCAGACAATCATTGTTATTAACATCCATGTCTATGGACAATATGCAGTCTCCAATGAACCCAACATGAATATTTTTGGAATGTGGGAGAAAACTGGAGTGTCACACACACATGGGGACAAATGCACACTCCACAACGGAGGTTTGAAGACGCACACGGCGTAAAGTTGGTGGTAATGTCAAAAGATTTAGGGTATTTTACATTGTCTTGAACAAGAAATGCGTTAATTATCTTAAAATACCTTTCTCATCAACTTTCTCTCCTTACTTTTGCCGGGTGTCAACTCATTTAGGTGCAAGCACTTTTTAGATGCACCTTTTTTCTTTTCAAAATAAAGCTACAAGGAATGTTTTTTATCGTTTGTCAAACTTATTGTATGTAAATAATAGACTACATATATGTGACCTGTGCTGGCAAAATGAGTCACAATGAGGACATTTTAAAAACTGAGTTATTGTTATTTCCACATTCTCCATCTAAAGACCTTCAAAATGATATATGGTTTGTTGGAATCGGACAGAAAATGACCGAGTTACATCCGATTGAAGTCGACCAAGTTTGAGGGTCCGTTTTGAGAAAAACCAGCTTAAAGTTTACTGTTCCAGAACAGAATGTTCCAAAACAAAACTCCATAGCAACCATACCTTAAAAGTCCTTGTAGCAACACCAAAATTGGTACAATGAAAGTCAAATCCCATGTCTAGAGGAAAAATATATTTTCAACTCTATTGAAAACGGTTATGTACAAAAATTTCAACACTGTTATGTCACAGTTTTTTTGTTCACTGGTCAGTTTGTCAGCTGATCAGCTGTCCGTAATATTCCTGACCAGCAGCACTAAGAAGATTCGTGAATTTAGCGCACTTGCAACTGCCTGTGTACCCTCTCCACCTTCTAAATCCATTACGGAATGTAAAACAGTCTAAGTTATCCACAAAAATAATAACTCAATGTTCGAAAATCACCTTTTTCACCAAATATTCCGCTCGAATTACTGTGTTTTTCATCAGGGCGCTGCCATGATACCACAATGCACCGCGCGGGGTGATTCAACCAATGAGGGTACGCCTCACAGCGACCGGTTAGCAACAAGCCGAATTTGTTTACGTCGGGACAGGTTTAAAAACTCGAATTCTATTGGTTCAGAATGGCGTCATCGGGAATTCCATGCTCATTTTTAGAAAGTAGGTAAACTTGGCGTCACAATGATACCAAATATGGCTAGGGGGATTCCCCCTTATTGCCGCCAGTGAGCGTTGAAAACACTTGATTTTCTCAAGGAATTTGAACACAAAGGACTAATTTCTGAAGATATACCTCGTATCACCAAATAAAGGTGATTTAAGATGTTTTCTTGCTATTTCGATGATTGGGATTGCTAGATTGTGGCTTTATGGACTCATTTTTGTGAAAATCTCAATTTCAACCAAGATACATTTTTTTCACTTATTTGCCTGTAGCTCAAAATTAGCCTGTGCGTATTCCGACTCATTTTGCCAGCACGGGTCACATATATCCATTCATAAAACCTATCCTTTGCAATTGTTTGCATGTTAAAAAAAAGTGCTTATGTACATAAAAAAATATATATAAAAAAAGGATTATACTTGTATAGCGCTTTTCTACCTTTAAGGTACAGTATTTTCCGCACCATAAGCCGCACCTAAAAACCCCAATTTTTCTCAAAAGCTGACAGTGCGGCTAATAACCCGGTGCGCCTTATATATGGATTAATATTAATATTTATTTTCATAAAGTTTAGGTCTCGCAACTACGGTAAACAGCCGCCATCTTTTTTCCCCGTAGAAGAGGAAGCGCTTCTTCTTCTACGGTAAGCAACCGCTCCATAGAAGAGGAAGCGCTTCTTCTTCTACTGTAAGCAACCGCCAAGGTGAGCACCCGCCCCCATAGAAGAAGAAGCGCGCGGATATTACGTTTTATTTCATTTGTGTGTTTCTGTAAAGACCACAAAATGTCTCCTACTAAGATACACGCGTACAAGGTTCCACTGACTTTTGATATTCATGTGAACCGCACTGTGGATACAACGGTAACACACACGGTGAATATTCGCACCACAGGCAATGAGAAGTCGTCCTTCGCCGTGAGCTAGTTAGCTTGCCATGCTAACGGCCAGAAACTTCCACCCACGGTGATATTCAAAAGGAAGACCTTGCCAAAAGAGAACTTTGCAGCCGGCGTCATCATAAAAGCTAACTCGAAGGGATGGATGGATGAAGAAAAGATGAGCGAAGACACCGGGTGACTTTTTTCACGCAGCTACGTTCCTGTTGATCTACGACTGCATGCGCGTCCACTTCACAGATGGTGCCAAAAAACAAGTGAAGCACACCGAAGAAGAATAATTCGATGGATTTGTGGATGAGTAATAACTTCAGAAAGTGAGCTTTAAATGTTTATTTTGTGTGTTGTGTGACACTAACGTATGAGCAACGTTGAGTTATTGATGTTGCTATTATTGCTCTGCACTATTTTGAGTGTTACTATTTTTGTGATTGCACATTTGCACATTACATTTTGGGAGTGAACAGAATTGTTAGAACGCTGGTTTGTAATATATTATTAAAGTTTGACTGACCTATCCGACTGTTTTGTTTACATTCCCTTTAGCGTAGCGTAGGTGCGGCTAATAGCGCGGGGCGGCTAATAGGTAAACAAAGTTTTGAAATATGCCGTTCATTGAACGTGCGGCTAATAACACGGGGCGCCTTATGGTGCGGAAAATACGGTACTCAAAGCGCTTTGACACTAGTTCCACATTCACACACTGATGGCGGGAGCTGCCACGCAAGGCACTAACCAGGACCCATCAGGAGCAAGGGTGACGTGTCTTGCTCAAGGACACAATGGACGTGACTAGGATGGTAGAAGGTGGGGATTGAACCAGGAACCCTCAGGTTGCTGGCCCTACCAACCGTGCCATTTTGAAGGTGTGGCAGTAATCATGCCGTGTGTTTACATGTAGGGGAAACCCCGTTATGAAGATCTATCACAGACATGTCTACATACAAAAGTGAAAATAACCCACGTGAATCAGCAGTGACAAAAATGTGCTCTTGAGACACCACAATAATATTTCCTGTTTTTTTTTTGTCAGACTGACTGATGTGTACATGCACACACATATTAACAATTAACACACCCCATTGGTGCAATCACACAAGTACATATAAAAGCATAGATAGGCAAAGTGGTGCTAAAACACATTAATTATCAGCATGTTAGTCAGATATATTCAATTCCCATACAACAGGCCAACATTAAAGCGCAATTTGAAGCAACAGCTGTTTTCCTAATGTAATCAGGGGCCGTACTTATCAAGCTTCTTAGAGTGCCATTTTACACTTAAGTCCTGAGAATTTGCGAAATTTAGTCCTACTCTCAAACTTAAGAATAAAAGCTTTTTATCAACGTTCTTAAGTCTAAGAATCACTCCTACTCTCCACGATATTTAAGAGACCTTCAGAGGTGTCTTAAGTGGTTAGGAGTTGCCAGCAGGGGATGGCACTGAGGCGAGAGAGACGTGCGCGAACGTTCAGGGAACGGAACAATGTTGTTGTTTTTTTTGATGACGAGCAGCTGATCAAACGGTATCGTTTAGACAGAGCGGATATTATTTTTGTCACAGATTTAATACTTTTCGATTCCTTGTTGATTTCTGCATCTGTCTGCAGTGGGCTAGTATATATAGAGCCACCCACACCAGTTTCAAATTAGTTTCCTAATTAATGAATTGGAAAGAAAATGTTATGACAGTAGCGTATGTGTGTGGCCGTGAGGTGAGTGACGTCAGTGAGTGTGTGGGCGAGAGAAGAGAGGGAGCGGTAGCGTGAGTGCCGGCGGGGACTAGTTTGTTTTGTATTATTTTGTAGTTTATTGTCAAAATATACACTCCCATTGTCCACTTAAATATTTCCAAGATATTTCTTTATTCTTAGACAACGGATTCCATTCCGTGATTGGTCATTTCTATGGACACAGAAATGACGTCACCTAAAATTCCGTTTACGGCACATAGTAATGTCGTAATTCAGCTCTGAGTGTGACACTTAAGATTCAGTCCTACACTTCGCTGAAAGTGTGAGTAAGACGCTTGATAACTAACTTTTAAGTGCAGCTTTCAGCGAAGAATTTATTTACTCTTAAGTCAACTCTTAGCAGACTTCTTAGGAGTAATTCTAAGAAGCTTGATAAGTACGGCCCCAGAGCTATCCACTGCACACACATTGCTATAAAAGCACCATCACATGATGAATATGTAAATGTCAACAGGAAACACATTTATATAGGATCAATGTACAGATCATATGTGATGTGCAAATGCAATTAACAACATTGTAGTGATGTGTCCTGGTTCAACACATGATTCTTACATTCTATGGTTGGGAACAGACCGATCCATGATGTAGAAGGTCAAAGTCAGGCATTTAGGAGGCGGTAAAAGCATCATTGAAGACTACAATTCCTCCCCAGCTAGACTCATCATGTCTGAAGGAGTAACCAAACACTAAAAGCGTCATCTATCTTACTATTCAGGAAGGTTTCAGCTACACAGAAGACTTGGGGTCATGAGGAGACAAGATTATACTCCAGATAATCCCAACCTTCACGATTACCTCTGATATTTGTGAAAGGAGCAGTGAATTTTCTTCAAAAGGGACCCTGGGTTTTTGTGAATGTCGCCACATATGAGCAACACACCACAAACTAAACAGCTGATTTGTTATTCACCCTTGTGTGTTCTTATGTGTTTTAATGCGTCAGAATTTTGATGGAACCTCTTACAGCACACTGAACAACTAAATCGTTTTTCCCCGGTGTGTCTTCTCATGTGCTGGGTCCAAACACTTTTTATGTAAAAAAGTTTGCCGCAAACTGAGCAGTTAAATGGTTTTTCTCCAGTATGTGATCTCATGTGTTGAGTCAAATATCCTTTTCGGGTAAAGCTTTTACCGCAAACTGAACAACTGAATGGTTTCTCACCTGTGTGTGTTCTCTTGTGTTCGGCCAAATTGCTCTTTAAAGAAAAGCCTTTTCCGCAAGTTAAACAGTTAAATGTTTTAACTCCTGTGTGTGTTTTCATGTGTTGACGCAAATAACTGTCTTGAAAAAAGCTTTTACCACAAACTGAACAATTAGATGTTCTTTCCCCTGTATGTGTTTTCATGTGTTCAGTCAAATTGCACTTTTGATGAAACCTTTTACTGCAACTGGAACAACTAAACGGTTTCTCTCCTGTGTGTGTCATTGTGTGTCGATTTAAACTTTGTCTGGAAGCAAAGCCTTTACCACAAGCAGAGCAAATGAATGATTTCTCGCCTGTGTGTGTTCTCATGTGTTGAGTCAAATAGCCCTTTATAAAAAAGTTTTTACCACAAATCGAACAACTGAATGGACTTTCTCCTGTGTGCATTCTCATGTGTTCAGTCAGACTGCACTTTGTAGGATAACTTTTTAGACAAATTAAACACTTAAATGGTTTTTCTCCCGTGTGTATTCTCATGTGTGGAATCAAATAGCTGTTCCGTGTAAAGCTTTTACCACAAACTGAGCAATTAAATGGTTTTTCTCCTGTGTGTGTTCTCATGTGATCTGTTAAATGGCTCTTTTTAGTAAAGCTTTTCACACAAACTGGGCAACTCAAACATGTTTTACCGCTCTTCTTTTTAAAGCGATCAAAGTCTTTGTCGGTTTGAGGAATCGTATCACCTTCACAGTCTGTATCGCTGCTCAAAGGTTCTTCAACCTCGTCTTCAGCCTCACTATCTGATAGTGGAGCTAAGAGGTTGTCTACTTGTGGTTTCTCTTCATCATCTTCCGTCTTCACAGGGAGAATACTCAGTGGCAACTTGGTGGTATCACCTTCCTCTGACCACTGAAGACACTCTCCCTCCTGAGTGATCCAGACTTCCTCCTCTTCCTTTTTAATGTGGGGTGGCTGTGGAGTCTCCTGCATCAAAGCGGAGCTCCCTCCTGCCGAATGAGGGGAAAGTTCTTCTGGATGACCAATCAGCTGCTGGACGTCTGCAGGACACAAACACAGACACAATTTAGGTCATACATGATCCATGAGATGTTTCTCCTTGAACTTTTTGTCCTGATTGATTATTTGAATGACTTTGTTTTATGGCAGTTTTTCTAATCAGAATCAGAATAGTTTTATTGCCATTGTTTATCTGTTTATCTGTGAATCTGTTTATCTAATGAATTATTACTGGCATCTAGTGTACACACACTATATTGCCAAAGGTATTTGGCCACCCGTCCTAATCACTTGACCCGGCCACAGGTGTATAAAATCAAGCACTTAGGCATGGAGACTGTTTCTACAAACATTTGTGAAAGAATGGGCCGCTCTCAGTGATTTCCAGCGTGGAACTGTCATAGGATGCCACCTGTGCAACAAATCCAGTCGTGAAATGTCCTCGCTCCTAAATATTCCAAAGTCAACTGTCGGCTTTATTATAAGAAAATGGAAGAGTTTGGGAACAACAACAACTCAGCCGCCAAGAGGTAGACCACGTAAACTGACAGAGAGGGATCAGCGGATGCTGAAGCGCATAGTGCAAAGACTTTCTGCACATGCAGTTGCTACAGAGCTCCAAACTTCATGTGACCTTCCAATTAGCCCACGTACAGTACGCAGAGAGCTTCATGGAATGGGTTTCCATGGCCGAGCAGCTGCATCTAAGCCATACATCACCAAGTCCAATGCAAAGTGTGAGATGCAGTGGTGTAAATCACGTCGCCACAGGACTCTAGAGCAGTGGAGACGCCTTCTCTGGACTGATGAGTCACGCTTTTCCATCTGGCAATCTGATGGACCAGTCTGGGTTTGGAGGTTGCCAGGAGAACGCTACATTTCGAACTGCATTGTGCAGAGTGTGAAATTTGGTGGAGGAGGAATTATGGTGTGGGGTTGTTTTTAGGAGATGGGCTTGGCCCCTTAGTTCCAGTGAAAGGAACTTTGAATGCTCCAGGATACCAAAACATTTCGGACAATTCCATGCTCCCAACCTTGTGGGAACAGTTTGGAGCGGGCCCCTTCCTCTTCTAACATGACTGTGCACAAAGGAAGGTCCATAAAGACATGGATGACAAAGTCTGGTGTGGATGAACTTGACTGGCCTGCACAGAGTCCTGACCTGAACCCGATAGAACAACTTTGGGATGAATTAGAACAGAGACTGAGAGCCAGGCCTTCTCCACCAACATCAGTGTGTGACCTCACCAATGCGCTGTTGGAAGAATGGTGGAAAATTCCTATAAACACACTCCGCAACCTTGTGGACAGCCTCCCCAGAAGAGTTGAAGCTGTAATAGCAGCAAAAGGTGGACCCACATCATATTGAACCCTCCGGGTTAGGAATGGGATGGCACTTCAAGTTCATATGTGAGTCAAGGCAGGTGGCCAAATACTTTTGACAATATAGTGTATATACTACTTGTATTTTAGGCTTTTTTACATTGTACAGGGACATTTGTAGAATATCGCAATATACTTCCATGTCATAATATGGCAAGAGAGTATTGTATCCCGAAACGCTTGCCAATACTCAGCCTCGGATTCAAATTATTTTGCTTGATATTGAAATCACAATAACACAATTTAATCATTAAGGTGAAAACATAAGTATCTATTGTACAGTGCCACCAAAACACAATTTGAAAAAACAACCAGATATACAGTACAGGCCAAAAGTTTGGACACACCTTCTCGTTCAATGTGTTTTCTTTATTTTCATGACTATTTACATTGTAGATTGTCACATCAAAACTATGAATGAACACATGTGGAGTTATGAAAAGGTGAAATAACTTAACATGTTTTATATTCTAGTTTCTTCAAAATAGCCACCCTTTGCTCTGATTACTGCTTTGCACACTTTTGGCATTCTCTCGATGAGCTTCAAGAGGTAGTCATCTGAATGGTTTTCACTTCACAGGTGTGCTTGAAGCTCATCGAGAGAATGCCAAGAGTGTGCAAAGCAGTAATCAAGTGTGTCCAAACTTTTGGCCTGTACTGTACATAGGATACCAGTAATTGGTATATTGAAAAATGAATAATTAGTCAAGTAGAAAGTTATGACCACTGCTAACGCACCAGCCTGTTGAAAAAAGTTGCCTTTTTTCCCACTGCAGTGCCTCCATGACTACTAATAATCGGTATCTCCCCTAAAAAAAACATCGGTCAATCTCTGGTGGGGTTTTTTTTTTCCACTCACGCTCACTCATCTGTTTCATCGTCAACAGCTCAGGAAGTTGCATGCACGTTGCCCAGCCCGATACTCGTTTGTCGATTATAACATTTTTGTGGTCATAAGAAGCCAAAATCGAAATCAAGATTTAAATTTGATTAACGGTACGTTATTTTCCGCACAACCTGCATGGCACGAAAACAAAGTAAAACCAGCCGTGCACATACTCAGGGCTCGAATTTAACCACGGCAACAGCGGCAAAATCCGCAACCACCCTCGTGACTTGCCGTAATGCTCTAAAAAATTGACCAACATTAGCAGCAAGAACATGCCGTGACCGCCCTTGACTTTTTACTTGTTAATGAACGAGGGATGTAACAATAAACGATGTAATGATAATTTGCGATAGAATTATTGACGGTGAGTAATACCATCTAATTTTTAAATTACCCCCCCAAAAAAACGCCATTTATTGATGTAATGCATTTTAGGCAAGTCCGTCGTTGTTGCACTAGTGAGCCACGGATGAGAAAACGCTTCTCCGTTATTGATTGAAGTAAAGTCTGAATGGCATTAAAACAGTTAGCTCCATCTTTTGACACTTTTTCCACTCCCGTCCTTGCACGCTACACCGCTACAACAAAGATGACGGGGAGAAGAGGCTGTCAAAGGTGAGCCACGTAGGCAACACCGGCCACAAAATGGCGCATCCTGAAGCGACTGTCGGAAAGCGACTTGAAGATGATCTGTGAAACATCATCTATGCAACATTTTGGCCAAAGCACCACCATTACATGTTATGTAGACCACAAGGAAGAATTGTACCTTTTAGAAAAAAATCATAATATGACCCCTTTAATGCGTCTCATAATCTGGTGCGCCTTTTGTATGAAAATAGACCTGAATAGACCCGCTCATCGGCAGTGCGCCTTTTAATCCGTCCTATGGTCCGAAAAATACGGTAATTGCAAAATAAACACATTGGCTTTCACACTGTACTGTCAATACATTCTTTATACTGTCCTCGCTACTCGTGTGCAGCTCGACAGATAGTCAAAAGCATGAAGGAACAGAAGCTCCAGAAGTTTTGAGGATTCACGTTCCTTCTTTTGAAATTATTTTCCTTCCTCATTTGTATTTCTTTGCACGTTTTCCTTTATTTAGGTTTGTAAGACTGAACATATGAACATAAGATCAATAATAAAACGTACAACGTCCATTTTGTAGTTAACAGAAGGTTTAATGCTGATACGTTTACACAATAAACCACGGGTGTTTATGCATATAGAAATTAAACAACATCCACATTAAACATGAATGTGGCTCAGCACAATTAAACCTAAGGTCAGAGTTCTGTACAAAGAGAGTATGGTCAACTCGGTGTCAGGTGATCTTAATGATTGGTCAAAAGGCACTCATGTGACAACACGGTGACGTAACTGCTACAAAGTTTGAGTTGATGCTATGACAAGACAAGTATGGGAAGTGAAGGTCCGCCAACAACACTGGAGAGCCACCGATTACACATCTTGTGGCAGGTAAACACACAACACAATGTTCAGGAGAGAACACACAGACGCTAAAACAAATAATAACAGAAGAAATGAACATATTAAAGACAAAATCAGACTCTCTTTGAATCTCAGTAGAGCTAAAATTCAGTAACAGTGGAAGAGAAAGTCAAACACAAATACAAATTGACGGACATTGTACACAAAAATACTTTTTAGGTGCAATAACAGAAGTGGGAATCTCGTAAAAAATATGCAACATAAAGTGGCAAGAAATACGTCAATAATGAATGAAGCAACACTGTTGGCGTTAACGCACTTTTTGTGTCTTCTTACGCATTAAAATCAGAAAGGACCTGACACTGACCTTTTTGGGTCAAAACTCCAGTTTGTTTGTTTTTTTAATCGATTATCGCTTTCCGCCAGTGTTTTGTTTTGTTTATATTTGCCAAGTCAAAATTCCGTCCCCGTTTATTGCGTTTTTATTGGTCGACTTCAAGGTAATGAACTTTCCGGTACAAGTTATTGACATTTTTGATTCGCCGAAAATATTATCAATCACAAATACTGCATTTCTGGTATTAGGACTGCCGCGTGTTATTGTGTTTGTCATGGCGAGCAATAAACCCAAGAAGCGAAGCTTCAATGAAAAGTGGCTTCCAGAGCCACTATTCAGCAAATGGCTCACTTATGAAGATGGAAAGATGTTTTGCACACCATGTAAACAGGCTAAGAAAAAGAACACCTTTACGACCGGGTGCACTGATTATTAAAGATCCAGCCTCACCAGCCACTAGAGTTCCACTCTTTGGTCGGAATGACGAGGCCGTCAATTTGTTACAACTCTTCATTTATGTTTTCCACAAAGCCAAGCGGACATCCACCAAGCTATTAACACTCCTGAGCATGCTACCACTACCTCTCCTAACTTGCCCACTCACTTACTCACCCCACATACTGCCATTCTTAAAGGAGCACACACACACACACATATGCTACTCTCACAAAAATCAGTTCATTAGTTGGCCGAATCGGCTGGGAAGCAGTGGACCAGCTTTTTTGGCGCTCTGAAAAGAGCAGAGGAGGCAAGTAAAGATAGTGTTATTAACCAGCTGCGGCCAAAGAGAACCTCCCCTTGTCCAAGTTCCCAAGCCTGATTGAGCTGCAAAAGCCCAATGGTGCCAGCATACTGGCAGCTTATGGCCATCACCAAGCCAGAGATGAAAAGCTAGACGCATTGAGTGCCACTCTATTAAATGACATTGAAACTAACTTGCAAAATGTTAAGTTTGTTGGCATTATTTACCATGAAAGTGTAGATGTGGCAGTTTTTAAACAACTGATGATCTACATACAGGCGAGAATAATCAATTTAATGTGTCATGCATGTATGCCCTGGTACACCATTGTCATCATTTCATGATGGAAGCAAACAACTTTGTACACTTTCATACTGAAATAAACACACCTTCAACTTATACAATAAATATAACAATAACATTACCGGCAGCGGTAAAGTGTAGATCCATGAAGGAAAGAAGAGACATAAATCATAAAACATTAAAAAAAAGAAAGTGAATTAGGGCTGGGCGATATGGCCTTTTATTAATATCTCGATATTTTTAGGCCATGTCACGATACACGATATATATCTCAATATTTTGCCTTAGCCTTGAATGAACACTTGATGCATATAATCACAGCAGTATGATGATTCTATGTGTCTACATTATAACATTCTTCTTCATACTGCATTAATATATGCTACTTTTAAACTTTCATGCAAAGAGGGAAATCACAACTAAGTAGGGGTGTAACGGTACGTGTATTTGTATTGAACCGTTTCGGTACGGGGGTTCCAGCTCGGTTCGGAGGTGTACCGAACGAGTTTCCACACGGACATATTAAGTAGCGTAACGAGGCACAACACACGGCATGCTAGCAGCTAGCGGGCTAGGATAGATTGACCATACGTCCTCTTTTCACCGGACATGTCCTCTTTTGCGGAGCTGTCAGGGCGGAGTTTGTTAAATGCTTCAAATGTCCGGCATTTTGAGTTAGGGTTGCGTGTATTTTCAATGTACGTTCAGGGTTAAGAAGGGGTTAAAAACAAAACAAATTGTGCGCGCAGCAGCATTGGTGAGGGAGGGGCAGAGACAGCGAGAGAGTTATGATAAACGCGCATGCGTCGCCAGGCTCTGCTTTTTATCCATAGATTTATCACATTTAATGTTTTATTATCTACAGCAGGGGTGTCAAAAGTGTGCCCAGGAGGCCATTTGCGGCCCGCAGCTAATGTTTTAAAGGCCCACGGCACATTCTAAAAATACTATTAAAATAAACAAAAACCTAACAAAAGTGAAATAAAAAAGCTTACAGGTGAAATGTAATTTAGAAAAAGTTGCAATGTTGACTAATAAAACAAAGCTGTTTTTTTTTTTCTTTCAAACGGTCATTGCTCAAAACATAATATTGAATCAAAATCAATGTTATTATGAATTGTTGACCTATCCAAGGTTCTCATTACTTCACATCAAATATAAATAAATGATAAATGGGGTATACTTGTATAGCGCTTTTCTACCTTCAAGGTACTCAAATCGCTTTGACAGTATTTCCACATTCACCCATTCACACACTGATGGAGGGAGCTGCCATGCAAGGCGCTAACCAGCAGCCATCAGGAGCAAGGGTGAAGTGTCTTGCCCAAGGACACAACGGACGTGACTAGGATGGTAGAAGGTGGGGATTGAACCCCAGTAACCAGCAACCCTCCGATTGCTGGCACGGCCACTCTACCAACTTCGCCACGCCGTCCCCAATATACCAAATATTCCACTAAGAAAAATATTTTTGGTGGAAGATTTTGCAAATTTGGTAAATAAATAACCCAAAATTTTATATTAAGTTGTTTTCTTACTGCACCGAAAATGAACCGAACCGTGACCTCTAAACCGAGGTACGTACCGAACCAAAGTTTTTGTGTACCGTTACACCCTTACAGCTAAGTCAATTTAGCAAAAGTGTATTTATTAAACAGTTATTAAGCAGTGGCACAAACATTCATGTCATTTCAAAACAGAAAGTGCAAGATTGTCAGAGACATTTTAAAAGAAGCTATTAGTGCACTTTTGTGCATGATGTCACTAAGATGACATATCAAAACAACACTAAATTAAAGTGCACTTTTTGTACAGAACGCCACTACAATAGTTTAAAACAAATAAAGTGCACTTTTGTGCATGATGTCACACAAGATATTTCAATAAGTGTCAAATAAAAATGAGCTGCATAATAGGAAATCAAATAGTGTATGTCCTTCACTATGTGGTAGGTTCCTGCGGACATTATCTCCTTCTGTTGTTGACTATTTTTTTCCCATACGGTGTTGATGTGGAAATGGTTGCTTCAGCATTTTGTGGGTGTGGCACCGGCCGGAGATGTTGACATGCAGAGTTTCAAGCACTCTTCATTCTCTAGTGGGTGACTTTTCAAATGATGCTACACATTAGCAGTAATGCTACTTTTTGTAGCAACGCTTTTGCCGCATAATTGTTCAACATCTTCCCGCTTGAAGCCAAACCACCGCCAGACGATAGACTCTGTGCTGTTTTTCTTTGGAATTAATTCTTCCTCCATTTGTTACCAGATTCGCACCTTCTCTCTCTCGTATTACCACTCGCACCACAGCTAATGTTACCATGCCGATACCTCTCTGCTCCGCGAGAGCATATGACGTTGCACGTATGTGACGTATGTAAGAAGGTGCGCTTGTTATGTCTCTGTGAGAAGCAGAGACAAGAAAGAGTGGGAAACGCATGCAGTGTAATGCCCGCAGCTAAAAGCAACTGCGTGAGAACGTATACTCGAATATCACGATATAGTCATTTTCTATATCGCACAGAGACAAAACCCGCGATATATCCAGTATATTCCATATATCGCCCAGCCCTAAAGTGAATGAATGTCTATAACTGAATAAATGTACATATGCATAAAAATGTGTTTTCTTTTGTATTATATTTTTTATGAATTAAGTAACGTGTATGACAACCCTTTTCCAAAACACAATATAGAATGTGAGATATAACAGGATAATGCATACATTTATCATTTGTTTTCAAAACGCTTACTAAAAAGTGGGACCCCAAAAATTTACTGTGGGACCCCATTTTTATGACCCCGTTTTGAAAATTGACCAAAAATCACTCCATATTCTCTGCTGCTGGCCAGTGTTACATATCTGAGCTATTGTGCAGAAATATGGGGAACAAACACAAAAGTACACATATACACTTAGCATGTTACGAAAAGAAAGATGAGTAATAATAATACATAATGAGTGATGCATACAGTGATTACAAATACATTGGAGGCAGACACCACAGTTGACATACTTCACACAAAGGTCACAATTTCTCTATGATTGTTGAACCAAAGCTAATGAAGATTTTTGCAAAATGATGATAATTATTTTTTTGGTCGTTCTGTGAAATGTTTACATTTACATTATGTGTTAATATCTAGTGAACTGTAATTGACTCGCAAGACTGTCTGTTTCATCTGAGAATTATTTTATGAAATACACTTTTCAACAGTGGTAACAGCAGCAGAAACGGCCAAAGAAACTGCCTTTTATCGCTAGCTTGAATTGATTAACGTGGACCCAGACTTAAACAAGTTGAAAAACTTATTCGGGTGTTACCATTTAGTGGTCAATTGTACGGAACATGTACTGTATTGTGCAATCTACTAATAAAAGTTTTAATCAATCAATCAATTGTAATTAGCTAATAGCATGTGTGGTTTCAGCGCATTGATGCCCATAAAGCAAAGTTTGGAGGTCTTTTTGCACACGCTGCAAAAACGCCTCTCTGGGTTTAATATCGACAGGCTTTAACCAAGTTTTGAAAAGTTAGCCAACCAGCCACTTCTGCTGAAATTTGCGGTTTGACATTTTCCCGATTTGTGCTCATTTTTTCGCTTTCGCCACAGCAAAAGCACGTTCGCAGGATGTAGCAATCCAAGCATCTGGTGTTCCGATTTTGTGCACCGGCCGTAGACAATAGCGGATTAAAAGGTTCCGCCTGCTCATCATCACACTGTTCTTGCAATCAAAATGATTAAAAGGGAACTGCACTTTAAGCCCTCTCGATAAACATCTAATTCTCAACTAGTTGATCAATATCAATAGATCAATAGAAATCTGCATTCAAAGAACTCCGGCTTATTAGTGATTCCCAGAGCCCAAAAAAAGTCTGCGGGCTATAGAGCGTTTTATATTGGGGCTCCAGTACTATGGAATGCCCTCCTGGTAACAGTTAGAGATGCTACTTCAGTAGAAGCATTTAAGTCCCATCTTAAAACTCATTTGTATACTCTAGCCTTTAAATAGACCCCCTTTTTAGACCAGTTGATCTGCCGTCTCTTTTCCTCTTCTGCTCTCCCCCTTCTGCACAGGTCCAGAGTCGGGACCCGGGGTGGGACCGCTAGCCTGTGCATCGGTTGGGGACATCTCTGCGCTGCTGACCCGTCTCCGCTCGGGATGGTTTCCTGCTGGCCCCACTATGAACTGGACTCTTACTATTATGTTAGACCCACTATGGACTGGACTCTCACTATTATGTTAGATCCACTATGGACTGAACTCTCACACTATTATGTTAGATCCACTATGGACTGGACTTTCACAATATTATGCTAGACCCACTCGACGTCCATTGCATCCGGTCTCCCCTAGAAGGGGGGGGGGGGGGGGGTGTCACCCACACCTCCGGTTCTCTCAAAAGGTTTCTCATAGTCAATCTCATTGACATCCCACTGGGTTGTGAGTTTTTCCTTGCCCTTATGTGGGATCTGAACCGAGGATGTTGTTGTGGCTTGTGCAGCCCTTTGAGACACTTGTGATTTAGGGCTATATAAATAAACATTGATTGAATATAATATACACAAATCCTTTATTTTAATTTATCTCTTTAAAAAAAATGTATATCCTCTGAAAATATGCTACAGACTGGAAGATACTTTTATTAACCAGGATACTTTTTTTTTTTTTTTTAAATAGTTAAAAGGTGTTATGGAATAATAATTAAACATCATACCGTATTTTTCGGAGTATAAGTCGCTCCGGAGTATAAGTCGCACCAGCCGAAAATGCATAATAAAGAAGGAAAAAAATATATATATAAGTCGCACTGGAGTATAAGTCGCATTTTTTTGGGAGATGTATTTGATAAAAGCCAACACCAAGAATGGACATTTGAAAGGCAATTTAAAATAAAGAATAGTGAACAACAGGCTGAATAAGTGTACGTTATATGAGGCATAAATAACCAACTGAGAACGTGCCTGGTATGTTAACGTAACATATTATGGTAAGAGTCATTCAAATAACTATAACATATAGAACATGCTATACGTTTACCAAACAATCTGTCACTCCTGATCGCTAAATCCCATGAAATCTTATACGTCTAGTCTCTTACGTGAATGAGCTAAATAATATTATTTGATATTTTACGGTAATGTGTTAATAATTTCACACATAAGTCGCTCCTGAGTATAAGTCGCACCCCCGGCCAAACTATGAAAAAAACTGCGACTTATAGTCCGAAAAATACGGTACTAATAATACAAATTGTGCCTGTGTTTGGAAAAAGATGACTGATTTAAACATTTTAGAAAAAGACATGTCATGGAATTATTTTTGGAGAAAAAAACAATAAGGAAGGAAGTCTAATTACTGTGGAAATTTCAGAGAATAAGAGTTGGTCACAAGAGGTGCTTGCGTCACGAGAGTAGCTAATGTTAACCGAGTTAGCCCATGTGTGTTGAACTGGCGACTGAACCAAAGGAGTTGTGGATTAAACAAGCTCAGCTTCCTCGTGAGTGAACATGACATGGTGTCAGAGTTAAGGACTACACACCGACACTGACCCCAGAACGGCAAAGTTTGGCCCACCCGAGCAGTTTGATTGGAGGCAGCACTTTTAACGCTTTCGGACCTTTATACCAGGGGCCGTACTTATCAAGCTTCTTAGAGTGCCATTTTACACTTAAGTCCTGAGAATTTGCGAAATTTAGTCCTACTCTCAAACTTAAGTATAAAAGCTTTTTATCAACGTTCTTAAGTCTAAGAATCACTCCTACTCTCCACGATATTTAAGAGACCTTCAGAGGTGTCTTAAGTGGTTAGGAGTTGCCAGCAGGGGATGGCACTGAGGCGAGAGAGACGTGCGCGAACGTTCAGGGAACGGAACAATGTTTTTTGTTTTTTTTATGACGAGCAGCTGATCAAACGGTATCGTTTAGACAGAGCGGATATTATTTTTGTCACAGATTTAATACTTTTCGATTCCTTGTTGATTTCTGCATGTGTCTGCAGTGGGCTAGTATATATGGAGCCACCCACACTAGTTTCAAATTAGTTGCCTAATTAATGAATTGGAAAGAAAATGTTATGACAGTAGCGTATGTGTGTGGCCGTGAGGTGAGTGACGTCAGTGAGTGTGTGGGCGATAGAAGAGAGGGAGCGGTAGCGTGAGTGCCGGCGGGGACTAGTTTGTTTTGTATTATTTTGTAGTTTATTGTCAAAATATACACTCCCATTGTCCACTTAAATATTTCCAAGATATTTCTTTATTCTTAGACAACGGATTCCCTTCCGTGATTGGTCATTTCTATGGACACAGAAATGACGTCACCTAAAATTCCGTTTACGGCACATAGTAATGTCGTAATTCAGCTCTGAGTGTGACACTTAAGATTCAGTCCTACACTTCGCTGAAAGTGTGAGTAAGACGCTTGATAACTAACCTTTAAGTGCAGCTTTCAGCGAAGAATTTATTTACTCTTAAGTCAACTCTTAGCAGACTTCTTAGGAGTAATTCTAAGAAGCTTGATAAGTACGGCCCCAGATCTCTTGTATCCAGTTTGAAGGCCAGAGACAAAGAAAAGAAACACACAGACAGACGTAGAACTTTATCGATCAGCGCAATGTTATGAAGTTAATTTTTATTTATTGTCCGATTGATTGATGTATTAACAATCGTCCAGTCCTACAATTGTATGACATTATTTAATCCCTCTGGACATCGTGTTTATTGCTTTTTAAGGATATTTAAGGCTTTAATATTCGCAAAATCAATTTAATGTATTTTAATGCTTTTTATTGCGCCGCAGAAACCCTGAATAAAAATTTTTTTAAAAAGAATACTACGACAAATAGAAGGAAATACATACACAGCCAATCTGTAATTTCAGATAATCCCTATCCGGTTTCTGGAATTCTAAATGATTTTGTCTTTTGTATTGTTGTTTCTGTAAATGTTTGTGAAATTGTAAACTATGTTGTCTTTTGTTGTCTGCAGTTTTAATTAGTTTCATAAATGTATAAGTGTTTTGTACTCCCAGGCCACCGTACTATCCTGTGATTTGAGCAGTGCACACAAATGTTAAGAGTCAGTTAAACCCTTTAAACATCGGCCTATGACTTATTTAATATAAATAAATGATAAATGGGTTATACTTGTATAGCGCTTTTCTACCTTCAAGGTACTCAAAGCGCTTTGACACTATTTCCACATTCATCCATTCACACACACATTCACACACTGATGGCGGGAGCTGCCATGCAAGGCGCTAACCAGCAGCCATCAGAGGCAAAGGGTGAAGTGTCTTGCCCAAGGACACAACGGACGTGACTAGGATGGTAGAAGGTGGGGATTGAATATAACAATATAATATAATATAATATATAATATATATATATATATATATATATAATAATATATATAATATATATAATATAATATAATATAATATAATATAATATAATAATAATAATATATTCTACAAAGAGTTCAAAAATGGAGAAAATGTAGATTAGGGTTTTTAATTAAAGTTAAAGTTAAAGTCCCAACGATAGTCACACACACACTAGGTGTGGTGAAATTATCCTCTGCATTTGACCCATCCCCATGTTCACCCCCTGGGAGGTGAGGAGAGCAGTGAGCAGCAGTGGTGGCCGCACTCGGGAATCATTTGGTGATTTAACCCCCAATTCCAACCCTTTATGCGGAGTCAATGGGAGGCAATGGGTGCCATTTATATAGTCTTTGGTATGACTCGGCCGGGGTTTGAACTCTGCCACCGCTGCTGCTCACTGCTCCCCTCACCTCCCAGGGGGTGATCAAGGGTGATGGGTCAAATGCAGAGGGTAATTTCACCTCACCTATTATGTGTGTGACAATCAGTGGCACTTTAACTTTAACTCACAACCTTCCAGTCTCAGGGCGGACACTCTAACCACAAGGCCACTGAACAGGTTATGAATTAATTAATTAATTAATTAATTAATTATTAGAATACATTTTAAATTCCATTTGGAGGTTACACTACATAGTGCGTTGTAATGTTTTGATAGTAAAACCTAAAATATGAATGAAAATTCAGAGGCAGATATTTACAAATGATCGATAGTTGGATTACTTTCGGGGCAGCACAGTGTGACAGGGGTTAGTGCGTGTGCTTCACATAACGAAGGTCCTGGGTTCAATCCTGGGATCTTTCTGTGTGGAGTTTGCATGTTCTCCCCGTGACTGCGTGGAGAACATGCAGTCACACCTCCAAAGACATGACCTGGGGATAGGTTGATTGGCAACACTAAATTGGCCCTAGTGTGTGAAGGTGTGAGGTGGCGACTTGTCCAGGGTGTACCCTGCCTTCCGCCCAAGTGCAGCTGGGATTGGCTCCAGCACTCCCTGCGACCCCAAGAGGGACAAGCGGTAGAAAATGGATGGATGGATGGATTACTTTCACATGTTATTTTATTGAATCTTGCACTGACTTTAGATTAGAGTTGAAGGTATTGGGTGATAGGTTAACACGGTGGTACAGGGGTTAGTGCATGTGCCTCACAATACGAAGGTCCTAAGTTCAAAACTGGAGATGTCCGATAATGGCTTTTTTGCCGATATCCGATATTGTCCAACTTTTAACCGATTCTGATATCAACCGATACCGATATATACAGTCGTGGAATGAACACATTATTATGCGTAATTTTGTTGTGATGCCCCGCTGGATGCATTAAACAATGTAACAAGGTTTTCCAAAATAAATCAACTCAAGTTATGGAAAAAAATGCCAACATGGCACTGCCATATTTATTATTGAAGTCACAAAGTGCATTCTTTCTTTAACATGCCTCAAAACAGCAGCTTGGAATTTGGGACATGCTCTCCCTGAGAGAGCATGAGGAGGTTGAGGTGGGAGGGGGGGGGGGGTGTATATTGCAGCGTTCCGGAAGAGATAGTGCTGCAAGGGGTTCTGGGTATTTGTTCTGTTGTGTTACGGTGCGGATGTTCTCCCGAAATGTGTTTGTCATTCTTGTTTGGTGTGGGTTCACAGTGTGGCGCGTATTTGTAACAGTGTTAAAGTTGTTTACCGTATTTCCTTGAATTGGCGCAGGGAATATAGTATTAGCACGTCTAGAATTACTGCCGGGTCAAACTCGTTTCTCAAAATAATTAACGCATGCTTGGCCTTATCACCGGTTTATTATTGAAGCTGGATCAAATTCGTTTCGCAAAATATTAATTTTATTATCGCATGTCTATAATTTTCGCGGGGTCAAACTCGTTTCGCAAAATATTTAGCATATGGCTAGAACTTCCACTGGGTCAAATTCGTTACGTCACGAGTGACGCTTTACCTGTCCTCATTTTCAAAATGGAGGAAGCTGCTTTCAGTAGTTTACAATCGCACAAAGGAAAAAAGATAAAGAGCTTTTCAGTAGGATTTAAGGTCCAAGCTATTGAATACCGGTACAGTATGCTAAAGAGAACAGTAAGCATCTATGTTTTATTAATATACCGTAGTTGCGTGTGTGAAATACTGTATAAGTCATTAAATGACTCCCGCCTCCTGGTGGTAGAGGGCGCTGCCGCGCTTGTGATCCTTCTTGCGACTTCCGGTACTGCAGAAGAAGTGAACACACGCAGCAAGAGATTTTTTTTTCTTCCTCTGCCTGAACTTTTAACATGGAGGATTACATACCGGTATCTAAAATAAAACAGTTTTCTAAACTGGACTTTCAATCGAAGCAGGAGGTAATAATTAAAGGAATATCTCCATCGAAACAGAGACTTTTAAAACTGAAGAAAGAAAATAAGGAAGACTTCTATAAACAAGTTATCGATGCTTTTGGTCAGAAGGAGCTGCAAATGGACTCCATTTATAAGTACAGGTAAGACCATAATAACGTTTTTTTTTATTAAATGTGCTTTTCATGATGGTATGCTTACATCACACTCAAAGCGCACGCCTAAATTTTATGGATTCCTTTTGGTAAACGCCGGAGTGAGAAGAGGTTTTAAAATAATTACCGCATGCACGGCCATCCCGCCGGTTTCCGGTAAACGCAGGTGTGACAGGAGGTTTTAAATTAATTAACGCCCCTGCGGCTATTCAAGGAAATACGGTATACGGCCACCCTCAGTGTGACCTGTATGGCTGTTGACCAAGTATGCATTGCATTTACTTGTTCGTGTGAAAAGCCGTAGATATGGGGCGGCGTGGCGAAGTTGGTAGAGTGGCTGGGCCAGCAATCGGAGGGTTGCTGGTTACTGGGGTTCAATCCCCACCTTCTACCATCCTAGTCACATCCGTTGTGTCCTTGGGCAAGACACTTCACCCTTGCTCCTGATGGCTGCTGGTTAGCGCCTTGCATGGCAGCTCCCGCCATCAGTGTGTGAATGTGTGTGTGAATGGGTGAATGTGGAAATACTGTCAAAGCGCTTTGAGTACCTTGAAGGTAGAAAAGCGCTATACAAGTATAACCAATTTATCATTCATATTATGTGATTGGGCCGGCACGTAAAGGCAGTGCCTTTAAGGTTTACTGGCGCTCTGTACTTCTCCCTACGTCCGTGTACACAGCGGCGTTTTAAAATGTCATACATTTGACTTTTTGAAACCGATACTGATAATTTCCGATATTACATTTCAAAGCATCTCTAGTTAAAACGTATTGCATACTGAGTTATAAGGTGGTTAAATTACATTAAAACATTAGTTAAATAAAACATGCATATTATTTCAAACTAACTTTCTTTTACTTTATGAGCTGTGACACTTGTTGAGAACTTCGCAGTCAAAAGTTGACAGTAATCATATTATTCTTGTTCTTTATTACCTCCAATCCTCTGCACGTTGATGTAGACATGTGGTCCAGTCTTCTCTTCACACACTGCACATCTCTTACTCTTCTTTCAAGTCATTATTTTCTTTACACAAGCGCTTGTTTTGCTTTTCCACTTTCTTCATTTGACTTTTGCATTCTTTCATCTCCTCTGATGTGAACTCCACTGCCTTCTTCAAGCTAACAATCATGGCGGCTCTTTCTTTACATTCTTCAACAAGGTCGGCTAATTTCGATTTTAAAGGCTTGAAATAGTTTTCAAATGACAAAACTTCAAGTCACTCACCTTCATCTTTCGTCTTTATCTCCGTTGGTGATTTGCTGGAAGTTGGTGGCGCTGATTCTCTTTCATGTTCTCTTTTAGCGGACGTCGCCATCTTAGCATAGCAGTAGTCGTCCATCTTCTATCACGTCTTCAATCTTCACTTCAGATAACACGCCATCGCTCCAAACTCAACTTTTTTTCGTTAGCTTGGGGAAAACGCGAATGTTTGAGGTATCTGTTACCACACTCGCTGTGAATCTATACAACAGTTATATCGTGATTAGAAACGGGGAAGCGCACGGCCACTCAGTCCGCCATCTTGCTCGTCTTTCACCACCGTCACTACCCGAAATAAAGTCAGTTCTGCGCATGCGCTCAGGTGACGTAATTTCCTTCACTTTGAAAAATACATTTGATGCTGAATTCGGGAAAATACGTCAGTGTAATGCTTGTATTCCGACACGTGACTTCTTCCTGCACGTGGCAACAAGTGGTGGTCAACTGAGCTAAGATTGATTGATTGATTGATTGATTGATTGATTGATTGATTGAAACTTGTATTAGTAGATTTCACAGTACAGTACATATTCCGTACAAGATGGCTGTAGTGAAGTGTGCAAACTATCTGAGTACAATAGAGGCTTAAAGGCCTACTGAAATGAATTTTTTTTATTTAAACGGCAATAGCAGATCCATTCTATGTGTCATACTTGATCATTTTGCGATATTGCCATATTTTTGCTGAAAGGATTTAGTATAGAACAACGTCGATTAAGTTCGCAACTTTTGGTCTCTGATAAAAAAAAAAAACCTTGCCCCTACCGGAAGTAGCGTGACGTTGTCAGTTGTTCACTCCCTCATATTTTCCTATTGTTTTCAACGCAGCTACAGCTATTCGGACCATTACCCCATTAATTTGAGCGAGGATGAAAGATTCGTGGACGAGGAACGTTAGAGTGACGGACTAGAATGCAGTGAAATACATTTTTTTTCGCGCTCTGACCGTAACTTAGGTACAAGCTGACTCATTGGATTCCACACTCTCTCCTTTTTCTATTGTGGATCACGGATTTGTATTTTAAACCACCTCGGATACTATATCCTCTTGAAAATGAGAGTCGAGAACGGGAAATGGACATTCAGTACCTTTTATCTCCACGACAATACATCGGCGAAACGCTTTAGCTACGAGCTAACGTGATAGCATCGTGCTTTAACTGCATATAGAAACAAAAAAAAATAAACCCCTGACTGGAAGGATGGATAGAAAATCAACAATACTATTAAACCGTGGACATGTAACTACACGGTTAATGCTTTCCAGGCTGGCGAAGGTTAACAATGCTGTGCTAACGACGCCATTGAAGCTAACTTAGCAACCGGACCTTACAGAGCTATGCTAAAAACATTAGCTCTCCACCTACGCCAGCCAGCCTTCTTCTGCTCATCAACACCCGTGCTCACCTGCGTTCCAGCGATCAACGGAAGGACGAAGGACTTCACCCGATGCGTTTGGCGGCCCGGAGACGTAGGAAGTCAAGGTGAGGTCGGCGGCTCTCCAACAAAGTCCTCCTGGTTGTGTTGCTGTAGTCCGCTGCTAATACACCGATCCCACCTACAACTTTCTTCTTTGCAGCCTTCATTGTTCATTAAACAAATTGCAAAAGATGTCCAGAATACTGTGGAATTATGAAATGAAAACAATACTTTTTGTATAGGATTCTACGGGGTACCATAACTTCCATTAAACTGACTACGTCACGCGCATACATCATCATACCGCGACGTTTCAGCCGGATATTTCCCGGGAGATTTAAAATGTCACTTTATAAGTTAACCCGGCCGTATTGGCATGTGTTGCAATGTTAAGATTTCATCATTGATATATAAACTATCAGACTGCGTGGTCTGTAGTAGTGGCTTTCAGTAGGCCTTTAAATCTTCCTGCAAAAAAGTCCCCTTTAACTATAGAAGAGATCAAATTTGGCGTATTTATAAATGATGGAAGCATACAAATGTTTGTCAACATTATTATGCTCCAAGCAAAAAAAATTCTACACAAATGTCGATTTATGAAAATAAAACCTACATTTTCTAATTGGCTTAATAATTTCTAATTATCAATTAAATCTTGGAAAATGATTAAAAATACAAAAGCCCTTAAATTGATTTCGTTATTGCAGAAATTTAAATTTAAAGTGATTTAAATAAGCCTTTTTTATCTGTTTGATTTTTTGTATCTTATCCTATTTTTGTATTATTTAACCTCTTAAGGCCCAAGTTTGTTTACATGCTTTTTTTTATTTCTCTTTGCTATTTGGGCTTATTGGACCCTAAGAATCATCTTTGTATATGATGTACTTAGTCCATGAGTACACAAACGTGTACTTCATGTTTTATTGACATGCTAATTCTTATATTTACACTTTTTTTCCCCAAATTCCATTGTATGTTATACTCTTCTGACACCACCAGATGGCAGTATAAGTGTCCACATAAGCGGCTATAAGACCCCAATTCAGTAGTGTGCACAATTTTGGAAATAAGAGCTTAAAGGTGCTGTCCACGCATGTGGCCACTAAGCCTTTAGAGGTGTTAATATTATTTTTATATTCTATTTGTATTTGCTTTAGTTTTCCTTACTTTACATGTTTCGCGAAAGACAATATTTGCTCAACCTGATGGATGTTTGAAATTGTTGAGATTTGTTGAAAGTGCCTTGGTTTTTATGTACATTGAGAATATGTTAGTATGTACATTTTTCAAAAAAAAAAAAAAAATATATACATATCTTCCTGCAAATCAATCAATCAATGTCTCAAAGGGCTGCACAAGCCACAACGACATCCTCGGCTCAGATCCCACATCAGGGCAAAGAAAAACTCAACCAAATGGGACAATGAGAAACCATGGAGGGCACCACAGATGGACTCTTGAACGCATCATAATTATCCCCTCAACTACCCCCAAAATGGATTAACTCGCTGGAATAAAAAAGACAATATAACATACATCCATAAACCTGGATGCATATGCAAAAGTGCAATATATTTATCTGTACAGTAACCTATTTATTTATTTATATCTGCACCTTATTGCTCTTTTATGCTGCACTACCATGAGCTAATGCAACAAAATTTTGTTCTTATCTGTACTGTAAAGTTCAAATTTGAATGACAATAAAAAGGAAGTCTAAGTCTAAGTCTAAGATGTGGGGACCCCCCGCATATATATATATATATATATATATATATATATATATATATATATATATATATATATATATATATATATATATATATATATATATATATATATATATATATATATATATATATATAATGTGGACTGGAATTTGAACAAGTGGAATGGATTGGATACCGACACACTAAAGGGGCTCTCTACCTTACGCTATGAAGTGAGGGGAAACTGAGTGAATAATGACAGGTTATATGACTATTTATTTAAACTCATATTCGGGCCACTTTATAATGAATATGTCGGCATGTATTTGTAAAAAAAAAAAAAGAAAAAAAGAAAAAGAAATAAATAAATATAACACCAAATTATTTAGGGGGGCTTAAGAATATTTTAGGGGGGTTTGGGCCCCCCTAAAGTAGGCCTAACAACGCCAATGATCCACAGTGGTATTGCAGGGATTGGTACTGTAGGGCTAACTTTAATATTGTCAATTTTAGCTTCTTCACATATGTCTTCTATTATCCACCCAGAACTAGTCATCGTTTCCTTCTCTTTTTCTTGGCAGTTGGTTAACACTTGGTGAGTTGGATGTCCTTGCTTGGACCCTTTTAAGTTTGCCCAATAAACTGCTGACAGTTGATCTTTTCTCATGTCTAAAGGTTTTTCATTCATTTCTACTTGTGATACTGCCTCTGGTGAGGATTTTGTAGTTCCACAACATAACCTTAATGCCTGTGACTGGATCCTATCTATTTTACCAAGTAATTTGTCAGAATAATTGTATCTAAGTTATCACAAAACTTTGTTTCCATGAGTTCCCGGTGAGAACACAAAAGCTGTCTTTGATCTTACCAAGCAGAAGGCTTGTAAAACTCCACTGTGTACGATGGGAAGCGACATGAAGGTGTCGGTTTCTTGGATCTATTGTAATCCACAGGAAGATTTTGTCTTGACCCGAGATCTACAAAGCGGAGAGGAAGCAGGACCTGACGCAAGCTCCAGGCATCTTTTCTTTGAACTGTTTTTTGACCAAGGGCGCCGGCTGTTTACGACGACCCCCCTCCCTTAGAAACGGCTGTTGCCATGTAATCAGGGAAAGTCCAAATAAAAGAGGAGGCGTGCAACCTTTCGTCAGAGCGTGGTGGAAGACTGTACAAATAGTACAGCCCAGACGTTTCTCCTCAATGGGCTAAATTGAATTATGTCTCTGTTTAATTCCTTGCTTCTTGTCTGTTAAATAGATGTCATCAGTGTTTGAACCTGACATGTTTTTGAAGCAGATTGATAAATGATGCATCCATAATCAATAACAGATGGACTTAATGTGATATATATTGCTTTCAATATGAATCACTCCTTTCACTCTACTGTCATTGCACTGGATGACTCACGCAGGCACAACGGGATCCCAAAGAGTCTGGTGTTTTGCACAGAACTGTAATCTATCTGTGGTGGTAAGGGCGTATGACGCTTATTTAGGGCCGAACGTTTTGTAATTGGAAAAAAAATGCACTTTGAAACTAAAAATCCAAATTTCATCACATTCATCTTTTCTTCGAAAACCTCCGACAGTTAGTACTACTGCTTCAAATTAAAATGATCGTACATTTGTAATTGACACATGCACTCAGGTAAACTCACAGACGAGCAATACTTCTCATCTCCTGGAGAAGTATTGCGCTACTTGCTAGCGAGCAGCTAATGCCCATAGCACCATTAATCACCAGCTATCGCACCTATCGCTAGCTATCTTAAATGCCATGAAAACAAGACATATTAATGTATTTCCCCATTACAAACATCATAACCCTAATCTAAACTTGTATAAACACATTACTGTATAAGCATACAAGACATTCAGTTGTGCACATTGAACTTACAGACTGGGCTCTCTTAGACTTGAGTGATAAATGTGAGCACTTTTTTTTAAAAAACTGCAATTTTTATTTCAATAACAAAGCGATACAAAACACCATACACAAAACAAACAATATAACAACAAGTCGTTTAATACGACAACAATGTGATCATAAAAATAAAAAACAATCTTCTATAAATTTACAAAATGTGGTCATAAGAAGAATATCTTCAGAAGTTGCCAGGCTAATAATACTATATTAAAACACAACTACTATTATGTATTATTCAATTAGAATAATACATCATGTTGAATGTAGAGAACATACAACAACTTTATTTATTAAATCAGAAATATTAAAATTCAACGACTAGGTGCATTTGCAAACAGCTAAAATGATGTACAAAGCAAACTATAACCTGCTAGCCGACAATTCTTCTCAACAAAAGAGGAGAAATATAACCTTAGAGGAAAATCTAATTTAAAACATGTGTGTGCGTACAACATTTAAAACCTTTAGCATATCCGTATGTGGAATTGAATGATGGAATGGATTAACCAAAGAAACCAAACAAAGCACCAATGTGATCCAGTACACAGAACAATAATTACGATGAACATCTTTTTTTAGCGGTATAGCTCGGTTGGTAGCGCGGCCGTGCCAGCAACTTGAGGGTTGCAGGTTCGAACCCCGCTTCCGCCATCATAGTCACTGCCGTTGTGTCCTTGGGCAAGACACTTTACCCACCTGCTCCCAGTGCCACCCACACTGGTTTGAATGTAACTTAGATATTGGGTTTCACTATGTAAAGCGCTTTGAGTCACTTGAGAAAAAGCGCTATATAAATGTAATTCACTTCACTTCACTTTTAGATAATGATTATTTATGTATTTAATATTTGTTTACTTACTATGGTATATTATTTATGTATTATGTACACTACCGTTCAAAAGTTTGGGGTCACCCAAACAATTTTGTGGAATAGCCTTCATTTCTAAGATCAGGAATAGACTGTCGAGTTTCAGATGAAAGTTCTCTTTTTCTGGCCATTTTGAGCGTTTAATTGACCCCACAAATGTGATGCTCCAGAAACTCAATCTGCTCAAAGGAAGGTCAGTTTTGTAGCTTCTGTAACGAGCTAAACTGTTTTCAGATGTGTGAACATGATTGCACAAGGGTTTTCTAATCATCAATTAGCCTTCTGAGCCAATGAGCAAACACATTGTACCATTAGAACACTGGAGTGATAGTTGCTAGAAATGGGCCTTTATACACCTATGTAGATATTGCACCAAAAACCAGACATTTGCATCTAGAATAGTCATTTACCACATTAGCAATGTATAGAGTGTATTTCTTTAAAGTTAAGACTAGTTTAAAGTTATCTTCATTGAAAAGTACAGTGCTTTTCCTTCAAAAACAAGGACATTTCAATGTGACCCCAAACTTTTGAACGGTAGTGTATGTATTCACTGTTCCGTTACAGAGGAAAGGAAATTGGATAAAATTGCTATGGTATGAAAAGGGGTGGGATTAAATAAGCTCTGCTTCTTCCTACTCCTTTTCGGACGTGCTGTAATGAAACAACTGGAAATTAGACTGAGACAAACTTTAATGATCCACAAGGGAAATTGTTCCACACAGTAGCTCAGTTACAAAGGATGAAAAGTGTAAGGATGGAAAGGACAATGCAGGTATAAATAGACTAAATATAGCGATATAAAATATAACTTTTATACGTAATGTTTACATAGTATATGTACAGTATATTATACATACTGATATATTATATCATATTATGTCTATATCATATATACAATATATAACAATTACCATGTACAATATTAGAGTAAATGTAACAGCTGCAGCATAAAATAGAGAGTAAATCCAGCAGAAAATAGAAAATAGACATTAAAAACAAAGAGACGTAGCTAACATAGAAGGTGTCAGGTAATAGATATCATCTATTGCTGTATGGCGAGTGATTATACAGCTGGACGGAGTGCGGAATGAAGGAGTTCTTGAATCAAACACTGTGGGAACGAAGCTGTGATATGTGCTGCATCACAATGTATCGTATGCATGTTCCAAATAAACTGAAACGGCACTGAAATTCTTAATCTTGCTCATTATGTTTGTGTTTTGTGACAGTGTGGAGTGGGAGATGTCAGGCACATGGCTCATTTAAATATGATTTGTGCATTTAAATGGGGGCATGGACAGGGAGCTGCGAGATACGCCAACATGTGTGCTTAATTCAACGTTGATTGATGATGGTAGATTAATGCGTGCACACACTTTAATATATCCAATTGTTTTTGTGTGTACATTTTGTGGATTTGAGCACACACCATTTTTAGGTAGGGAATCCTCAGACGTTTTAATACATGAGGCCCCAGGCGACCTGGGAGGTGTAGTTTTAGGCACACTGATTCATGTTGTTGGTGTTCAAAGTCAGACATTCTAGAGGCGGTAAAAGCATCACAGATGAAGACTACAATTCCTCCACAGCTGGAGTCATCTGAAGGAGTAACCAAGCACTACAAGCATCATCTATCTTACTATTCATGAAAAGTTTCAGATACGCAGAAGACATGGGGTCACGAGGACAGAAGATTATGCTCTAGATCAGGGGTCACCAACGCGGTGCCCGCGGGCACCAGGTAGCCCGTAAGGACCAGATGAGTAGCCCGCTGGCCTGTTCTAAAAATAGCTCAAATAGCAGCACTTACCAGTGAGCTGCCTCTATTTTTTAAATTGTATTTATTTACTAGCAAGCTGGTCTCGCTTTGCCGGACATTTTTAATTCTAAGAGAGACAAAACTCAAATAGAATTTGAAAATCCAAGAAAATATTTTAAAGACTTGGTCTTCACTTGTTTAAATAAATACATGAATTTTTTTGCTTTGCTTCTTATAACTTTCAGAAAGACAAATTTAGGGAAAAAATACAACCTTAAAAATGATTTTAGGATTTTTAAACATATACCTTTTTACCTATTAAATTCCTTCCTCTTCTTTCCTGACAATTTAAATCAATGTTCAAGTAAATGTATTTTTTTTTATTGTAAGGAATAATAAATAAATTGTAATTTAATTCTTCATTTTAGCTTCTGTTTTTTCGACGAAGAATATTTGTGAAATATTTCTTCAAACTTATTATGATTAAAATTCAAAAAAATTATTATGGCAAATCTAGAAAATCTGTAGAATCAAATTTAAATCTTATTTCAAAGTCTTTTGAATTTATTTTAAAATTTTTGTTCTGGAAAATCTAGAAGAAATAATGATTTGTCTTTGTTAGAAATATAGCTTGGTTCAATTTGTTATATATTCTAACAAAGTGCAGATTGGATTTTAACCTATTTAAAACATGTCATCAAAATTCTAAAATTAATCTTAATCAGGAAAAATTACTAATGATGTTCCATAAATTATTTTTTTAAGTTTTTGTCTTCTTTTTTTCGGTTGAATTTAGAATTTTAAAGATTCGAAATTGAAGATAAACTATGTTTCAAAATTTAATTGACATTTTTTTCGTGTTTTCTCCTCTTTTAAACCGTTAAATTAAGTGTAAATATCATTAATTATTAATAATAACATAGAGTTAAAGGTAAATTGAGCAAATTGGCTATTTCTGGCAATGTATTTAAGTGTGTATCAAACTGGTAGCCCTTCGCATTAATCAGTACCCAAGAAGTAGCTCTTGGTTTCAAAAAGGTTGGTGACCCCTGCTCTAGATAATCCAGATTTGTCCGAATACCTCGGATATTTGTGAAAGAAGCAGCAAATTTATTTCCAAGAGGTCCTGGGTTTTAGTGGATGTGGCCACATATGCGCAACATACCACAAACTGAACAGCTGCTTGGTTATTCTACCTTGTGTGTTCTTGTGTGTCTGACTGCGTCAGAATTCTGATGGAACCTTTTACAGCACACTGAACAACTAAATCGTTTGTCTGCCGTGTGGGTCATTATGTGTCGAGTAAAACTTTGTCTGTAAACAAAGCTGTGACCGCATATTGAACAAATAAATGGTTTTATTCCTGTATGTGTTTTCATGTGTTGAGTCAAATTGCCCTTTACAAAAAAGCTTTTCCCACAAACTGTACAATTGAATGGATATTCTCCTGCGTGTATTCTCATGTGTTGAGTCAAACTGTTCTTTGTAGTAAAACTTTTTAGACAGATTGAACAATTGAACGATTTTTCTCCTGTGTGTGTTCTCATATGTGAAGTCAAATAGCTGTTTCGAGGAAAGCTTTCACCACAAACTGAGCAATGAAAAGGTTTTTCTCCTGTGTGCATTCTCATATGTTGAGTCATACTGCTCTTTTGGGAAAAGGTTTTACCGCACACTGAACATTGAAATGGTTTTTCTCCTGTGTGTGTTCTCATGTGCTCGGCTAAAAGGCTCTTTCTTTTAAAGTTTTTAGCACAAACTGAGCAACTCAAACATGTTTTACCTCTCTTCTTTTTAGAACCATCGAACTGTTTGTCGGTGTGAGTCCTCATATCACCTTCACAGCCTGTATTGCTGCTCAAAGGTTCTTCAACCTCGTCTTCAGCCTCACTATCTGATAGTGGAGCTAAGAGGTTGTCTACTTGTGGTTTCTCTTCATCATCTACAGTCTTCACAGAGACAACAGTCAGTGGCAACTTGGTGTAATCAGCTTCCTCTCGTCCTAGAAGACACTCTTCCTCCTGAGTGATCCAAAGTTCCTCCTCTTCCTTTTTTATGTGGGGTGGCTGTGGAGTCTCCTGCTTCAAAGTGGAGCTCCCCCCTAACTGAGGGGAAACTTCTTCTGAATGCCGAATCAGCAGCTGGATGTCTAATGGACACAAACACAAACTTAAGTTCAGACATGATCCATGAGATGTTTCTCTTTGAACTTTCTACCCACTTTCTTCTATGTACTGTATGTGTGTGTAGTGTTTCATGGCCATTCATTTTAGTGCCTTGCCAGAATGATGGATGAATGTTTACATGACTTGGCATTAAACTAGCACATGTGAAGCTAGAGTAACAAACATTGAAAATATCTGTTTTGATGGACATTGGGATATTATTACAAACTAGCAGTGGGGAAAAAAATCAATATGGAAAGATATTACGATTTGACTCCCTCGAATGGCCTTGACGCTGCAACAACAGGAGCAGGCTGTTCTGAAAACATCCCCAGAGGACACCTCAATGATGGACGCTTTTGACCTCCCTCCCTCCTCAATGACACCTGGAGTCGAACTTTTGCTTGCATGCAGAACGGCCCCAGCCTATGAACATTACATCATCACACCCAAGACAATGGGCACATACACACACCCCGTCCCCCACCCCACGCCTTCACCACCGCTTGTTTCCCCTCGGGGTGATGGACGGCTGGCAGCGCTTCATAGCAGCAGTCGACCTCCAGGGCCCCAACTCCCCGCCCCTCTGTTGCGAGTTGTCGTGATTAAATGCAACATGTTTATGTGTGCATGGCATGGAGGTTTTTTCCCACTCCAGACTAGGTCCCCTTAGGAGCCCAGTCTAGATTGTGTTTTTTTACTCATCTTCTTCCCCAGCGTTTTACCTTTTTCTTATCTTCTACGGGGCGCCTTTGGCGACCCATCAGCGTTCCTGTTCTGTAACCCTGTACACTGTTTGTTTGTCTAATCTTGAACGGGTCTGTGCTGAAAACATAGTTTTGTAGTACTTGTGCAATGACAATAAAGTCCTATCCTATCCTATATCAAAAAACTTTTTTTATCGATATGAATTCTATTTTTCAGAAGTCGCCAGTGAAGAAGATTAGGATTTTTTTTTTTTACATTCAAGTGGCAAGAAATTTGATCCACTTTCTGTACAATTACATTGAATTTAATTGATCAAAATTACTTAGTTTTTTGACACAGTTTGTCCAATAAATTATTACTGTCATCTCGTGCAGTGGTCCCCAACCTTTTTTGTTTAATGTAGGCATTATTTTCAGGGACCGGCTTTCCACTTGTGCCAGATAAATACAGCAAAAATAAGTGCATGGAAAATACACCTCACTATAACGCTGAATCAGTCTGGGATTGTTTCTCTGCAATGATATGCAGACGGAAATCAGCCTTTCGCTACAATCTCTCACATTTATATTGTGTTTGTTCATTAATGTGCATTGTATCATGTCACAAAAATATAACACATATAACAAATGTAAACAAGCTTTTTTTTTTTGCTGCAGCTGTTACATATACTGTATGTTGTTCATGGTAATTGTGATTTGTTATACATTGTATAAATTATATAAAAATATAATATAATATATCAGTATATATACTGTATATACAATATGTAAATATTACATATGTTATATTTTATATTGCTACAATGGTACATTTTTAGTCTACTTTATACCTGCATTATCCTTTCCATCCTTTGTAACTGAGCTACTGTGTGGAACAATTTCCCTTGTGGATCAATAAAGTTTGTCTAAGTCTATTGGTATGTCTGGTGGGACAGGCGAAAGTTATTGCAGTTGTTTAGGCAAGGCAAGGCAAGGCAACTTTATTTGTATAGCGCTTTTCATACACAAGGCAGACTCAAAGTGCTTCACAGACAACAAAGTGAAATGAAAGAAAATAAAAGCAAAATTAAAATGCAGACAATAAAAATAAAAACAGTGCAGACGTTAAAAGTTAAAAGATTAAAAGATTTAGCTGAAAGCTAAGGTGAACATAAAAGTCTTCAGTCTAGTTTTAAAAGTAGTGAGAGTTGGGGAGAGTCTGACATCTTCAGGAAGTTTATTCCAGCTATTTGTTGCATAGTGACTGAATGATGATCTCCCTTGATTTGAGTTTACTCTTGGAACCGCTAACAGATTGCTCTCAGAAGATCTTAGTGATCTAGAGGGCGTATATAGTGGGAGCATATCAGTGATATACTTGGGCCCTAGACCATGTAGTGATTTATATGTGAGCAGGAGGATTTTGAAATCTATTCTCTGATGTACAGGGAGCCAATGTAAGGATTTAAGAATTGGTGTAATGTGCTCACATTTTTTGGTCTTTGTTAGAACTCTAGCAGCAGCGTTCTGAACAAGCTGTAGCTGCCTGACAGTTTTTTTGGGAAGACCTGCAAGGAGACCATTACAATAGTCTAGCCTACTGGTAATAAAGGCATGTACAAGTTTTTCTAAGTCTTGAGCTGACATGAGCCCTCTAAGTCTTTTTACATTTTTGAGGTGATAGTAGGCCGATTTTGTTACTGATTTGATGTGACTGTCGAAATGTAAATCAGAATCTAAAATAACCCCAAGATTTCTGGCTTTATTTGAGGTTTTCAGGGACAGTGATTGAAGGTGTTGGATGACTTTAAACCTTTCTTTTTTAGCACCAAAAACAATTATCTCAGTTTTATCTTCATTTAGTTGTAGGAAATTTTGGCACATCCAGTGTTTGACTTGCTCAATGCACTGGCACAGAAGATCTATGGGGCGATAGTCATTTGGTGATAGCGCTACATAGATTTGGGTGTCATCGGCATAGCAATGATGGTCAATGTTATTATTTTGCATGATTTGTCCTAGTGGGAGCATATAGATGTTAAATAAAGTCGGCCCCAAGATTGAACCTTGGGGGACTCCACACGTTACGTTGTTTGGTTCTGATACAAAGTCACCAATGGAAACAAAATAGTTCCTATCTTGTAGATATGACTTGAACCAGCTTAAAACTGTGCCTGAGATCCCCACCCAGTTTTCCAACCTGTCCAAAAGTATTGAGTGGTCGACAGTGTCAAATGCAGCACTGAGGTCCAAAAGCATTAATACTGAAGTTTTGCCAGAGTCTGTGTTTAGACGGATGTCATTTATAACTTTAAGAAGGGCCGTCTCTGTGCTATGAAGAGGTCGAAATCCTGACTGGAAGTTGTTGTGGCAGCCAGTAGAAGCCAAGAAGTGATTTAGTTGTTGGAGGACAACTTTCTCAATTATTTTACTTATGAATGGTAGATTTGAAATTGGTCTGTAGTTGTTGATAACAGAGGCATCTAGGCTCTGCTTTTTTAGAAGAGGTTTAATGACTGCAGTTTTGAAAGCCTTCGGGAAATTGCCCGATTTAATAGAATTATTAACTATTTGCAAGATGTCTGTTGATAGGCAGTCAAAAACATTCTTAAAGAAGTTGGTAGGTAAAACATCAAGGCAGCAGGTGGATGACTTTAGAGCTGTCACCGTTTCCACTAGAGTTTTAGAGTCTATGGCATTAAAGCTTGCCATCATTGCTGTGTTACTTTTGCCTACTTTTGCCTAAATGGGGTGGTGATCCAACTTTTTTACTTTATGAATTATTTCATGTTTCTCTGCGGCCAGTAGCAAATGTGTCACAGACCGGTACCGGTCCCCAAACCGGTGGCGGGGGACCACTGATCTAGTGTACACATATACTACTTGTATTTTAGGCTGTATTTAAAAAAATTTCAGTGACATTTGTAGAATATCGCGACATGCTAGAGTGTTATATGGTGACCAAGTATCATGATACATCTTGTATCGTGAAATGCTTGTGAATACTAAGGCAAGGGCTGGAGGATTATGGCTAAATTAATAAACAAAATATTTTGCTTTATATTGAAATCACAATTAACAACACAATTTATTCATTAATTTAAAACATGATTATCTATTGTACAATATTTACCTCTCTTATTTTTAGAGCATTCAGAGTGTTTGTTGTCAGTGTGAGTCCTCATATCACCTTCACAGTCTGCATCGCTGCTCAAAGGTTCGTCAACCTCGTCTTCAGTCTCACTATCTGATAGTGGAGCTAAGAAGTTGTCTGCTTGTGGTTTCTCTTCATCATCTTCAATCTTCACAGAGACAACAGTCAGTGGGAACTTGGTGTAATCAGCTTCCTCTCGTCCTAGAAGACACTCTCCCTCCTGAGTGATGCAGAGTTCCTCCTCTTCCTTTTTAATGCAGGGTGGTTGTGGAGTCTCCTGCTTCAAAGTGGAGCGCCCAACTGACTGAAGGGGAGGTTTTTCTCGATGATCAATCAGCTGCTTCACGTCTGCAAGACACAAACAACACAAAGACACTTTACACACTTTCTTCTATGTACTGTATGTGTCAGGGTGTGTTGATGACGAACCCCAAGATGCAGAGATGGCGGCAGGCATTGAGCAGGAAAACATGATTTAATTTAACTCTATAACAAGAAACGAACAAAAGTAGGGCGGCATAGCTCGGTTGGTAGAGTGGCCGTGCCTGCAACTTGAGGGCTCCGGGTTCGATTCCTGCTTCCGCTATCCTAGTCACTGTCGTTGTGTCCTTGGGCAAGACACTTTACCCACCTGCTCCCAGTGCCACCCACACTGGTTTAAAATGTAACTTAAATATTGGGTTTCATTATGTAAAGCGCTTTGAGTCACTAGAGAAAAGCGCTATATAAATATAATTCACTTCACTTCACTTCACTATGTGTCAGGGTGTGTTGATGACAAACCCCAAGATGCAGAGATGGCGGCAGGAATTGAGCAGGAAAACATGATTTAATTTAACTCTATAACAAGAAACGAACAAAAGTATGTGTCAGGGTGTGTTGATGACGAACCCCAAGATGCAGAGATGGCGGCAGGCATTGAGCAGGAAAACATGATTTAATTTAACTCTATAACAAGAAACGAACAAAAGGGTACAAACAAAAGGCATGTACAAGGCGGAGAACAAACTTGGCTATGAACAGAAACTAGCACAAAGGCTAAACTATGGACAAGAAACAAAAACACTTACTGTGACACGAATAAACAAAACTCACGTGGCAAGAAACGAGCGGGATGAACTATGACATGAGCAGAGTGAACAGAAGTAGACAGAGCTACAACGACAAGTATAAATGACATTGACAATCAACAGGTAGAAGCGACAATAATCCAGCCCTGACTGGAGGACAAAGCAGATCTAAATAGCAGCTGACTGATTGACACCAGGTGTGGCCCGGTGCCAATCAGCCACAGCTGGGGGGAAAAAACACTCAGGGATACAAGCAGGAAATAAAGACAAAATAAGAGCGCTAACAGGAAATAAAGACATACACAGAGGAAAAACTAAAACATGACCAAACTGTCAGGGACAAGCCTGACAGTATGTGTGTGTAGTGTTTCATGGCCATTCATTTAGTGCCTTGCCAGAATGATGGATTAATGTTTACATGACTTGGCTTAGACTCGGACAAGTGAAGCTGGAAATATAGAAAATAGTAAATATCTGTTTCGATGGACATTAGGATATTACAATCTAGCATATATATGGAGATATATCAAAAAACTTTTTGTAATTATATAAAATCTATGCATAAGAAGTCGACAGTGAAGAAGGGTAGGATGTTTTCTTTTACATTCAAGAGGCAAGAAATTTGATCCACTTTCTATACAATTGCAAGGAATGGAAACAGATCATTAAAGGCCTACTGAAATGAATTTTTTTTATTTAAACGGGGATAGCAGATCTATTCTATGTGTCATACTTGATCATTTCGCGATATTGCCATATTTTTGCTGAAAGGATTTAGTATAGAACAACGACGATAAAGATTGCAACTTTTGGTATCTGATAAAAAAAAGGCTTGCACCTACCGGAAGTAGCGTGACGTAGTCAGTTGAACATATAGGCAAAGTTCCCTATTGTTTACAATGATGGCCGCATGAAGTGAGAGAGATTCGGACCGAGAAAGCGACAATTTCCCCATTAATTTGAGCGAGGATGAAAGATTTGTGGATGAGTAAAGTGCAAGTGAAGGACTAGTGGGGAGTTGAAGCTATTCAGATAGGGAAGATGCTGTGAGAGCCGGGGGTGACCTGATATTCAGCTGGGAATGACTACAACAGTAAATAAACACAAGACATATATATACTCTATTAGCCACAACACAACCAGGCTTATATTTAATATGCCACAAATTAATCCTGCATAAAAACACCTGCGTGTTTGTTATGCTAGCTCCTAGCTCCTCTGCTAGCTCCTAGCTCCATAGAACACGCCAATACAATTCAAACACCTGATCAACACACACAATCACTCAGCCCAAAAGACCGTTTACCTAACCCAAGGTTCATAAAGCTTATATATTTTTAAAAAGTTACGTACGTGACGCGCACATACGGTCAAGTTATCGAATGTTTAGCAGCCAAGGCTGCATACTCACGGTACCTGATATTCAGCTGGGAATGACTACAACAGTAAATAAACACAATACATATATATACTCTATTAGCCACAACACAACCAGGCTTATATTTAATATGCCACAAATTAATCCTGCATAATAACACCTGCGTGTTTGTTATGCTAGCTCCTAGCTCCTCTGCTAGCTCCTAGCTCCATAGAACACGCCAATACAATTCAAACACCTGATCAACACACACAATCACTCAGCCCAAAAGACCGTTCACCTAACCCAAGGTTCATAAAGCTTATATATTTTTAAAAAGTTACGTACGTGACGCGCACGTACGGTACGTGTTATGCTAGCTCCTATGCTAGCTCCTAGCTCCATAGAACACGCCAATACAATTCAAACACATGATCAACACACACAATCACTCAGCCCAAAAGACCGTTCACCTAACCCAAGGTTCATAAAGCTTATATATTTTAAAAAAGTTACGTACATACACAAAAAAAAGCCAAAGCTGCATACTCACAGTAGCACGTCTGCGTCTTTGTCATCCAAATCAAAGTAATCCTGGTAAGAGTCTGTGTTGTCCCAGTTCTCTACAGGCGTCTGTGTATCCAAATCAAAAGTCCTCCTGGTTAGAGTCTCTGTTATCCGAGTTCTTCCATCTTGACTGCATCTTTCGGGAATGTAAACAAAGAAGCGCCGGCTGTGTACTGTTGTGGCTGACTACGTTCGAAAAATACGTCCATTTCGCACCGACAACTTTCTTCTTTGCTTGCTCGGCTTCCTTCTCCATAATGCAATGAACATGATTGAAACAGATTCACGAACACAGATGTCCAGAATACTGTGGAATTATGAAATGAAAACAGAGCTTTTTCGTATCGGCTTCAATGTGGAAGGCATACCCGTGTTCGCCGGGCTACGTCACACGCATACGTCATCCTCAGAGGCGTTTCGAACCGGAAGTTTAGCGGCAAATTTAAAATGTCACTTTATAAGTTAACCCGGCCGTATTGGCATGTGTTATAATGTTAAGATTTCATCATTGATATATAAACTATCAGACTGCGTGGTCGGTAGTAGTGGGTTTCAGTAGGCCTTTAACATGACTGTGGTTTTTGACAGTGTCCGTCTAATGAAGTATTACTGTCATCTAGTGTACATACGTATATACTACTTGTATTTCAGGCTGTATTTTACATTGAACGGTGACATTTGTAGAATATAGCAATACATCTCAATAGAGTATTCAGTGTTGGTGCTGGGAATATTCACAATGGGGTCCCAGTGACCCCATCAAGTCATAAAAATGGGGTCCCACAGCACATGTATGGGGTCCCACTTTTTTGTAAGCGTTTTCAAAACAAATGATAAATGTTTGCATTATCCTGTTATAGCTCACATTCTATATTGTGTTTCGGAAACAGGTTGTCATAAACGTGACTTAATTCATTAAAAAAATAACACAAAAGAAAACAAATGCAGTATTTGTGATCGATAAAGCAATAAAGGAGTCATATTATTTTTTTTGATAGAGGTTTTGAAGGAGGATAGAGATGCACTTTCTTTTACACCTGTTGGGAGCACATTCCATATTGATGTGGCATAGAAGGAGAATGAGTTAAGACCTTTGTTAGATGGAATCTGGGTTTAACGTGGTTAGTGGAGCTCCCCCTGGTGTTGTGGTTATGGCGGTCATTTACGTCTTGCCAATACTGAGCCTGGGGCTGGACGATTATGACAACAAAACAATCTAAATGAATTTGGTTGACATTGAAATCAAGCAGACTTTTGCATTCTTTCATCTCCTCTGATGTGAACTCCACTGCCTTCTTCAAGCTAACAATCATGGCGGCTCTTTCTTTACATTCTTCAACGAATTCGGCTAATTTCTCCACATCACTCTATTCGGGGCTTATGACAGCTTTCAAATTACAATATTTAAACTCACTCACCTTCATCTTTCGTCTTTATCTCCGTTGGTGATTTGCTGGAAGTTGGTGGCGCTGATTCTCTTTCATGTTCTCTTTTAGCGGACGTCGCCATCTTAGCATAGCAGTAGTCGTCCGTCTTCTATCACGTCTTCAATATTCACTTCAGCTAACACTCCAGCGCTCCGAACTCAACTTAAGTTTTGGGGGTTCAAGAAAAGACGAATATTTGAGGTATATGTTTGTATATTCGCTGTTATATCGTCATTTATAAACGGGGAAGTCGACAGTCACTCAGTCCGCCATCTTGCTCGCCACCTGGCCTGTCACTACCGGAAGCACGGTCGGTTCTGCGCATGCGCTCAGACGAAGTCATTGCCTTCACTCTTCCATCCATCCATCCATCCTTTCCTACCGCTTCTTTTTCTTCATTCCTGCAGGGTCATTTCTGCTACACTATTTTAACGTTTTATTTAGTTTCTAGATCAAAAATAAACGTTTACATGATATAAAAAGAGAACCACAACATAAACATTAGAACATAGTTTCTTTATTCATCCTTTACATCGCCATTGAAAATCTAATCTTTATAAAATGTATCACTCATTTCACTCTACTGTCATTGCACTGAATGACTGACGCAGGCACAACTGGATAGTCCAGTGTTTGAAACAGAACTGTAATCTATTTGTGGTGGTGAGGGTGTGTGACGCTAAATTAGGGCGGAAAGTTTTGTACTTTGAATGCACTTTCAAACTATCCATCCATCCATCTACCGCTTGCCGCGAGGTTCGTTTTCCCGTAGAAGCATTTAAAGGCCTACTGAAATGAATTGTTTTTATTTAAACGGGGATAGCAGATCTATTCTATGTGTCATACTTGATCATTTCGCGATATTGCCATATTTTTGCTGAAAGGATTTAGTATAGAACAACGACGATAAAGATTGCAACTTTTGGTATCTGATAAAAAAAAAGGCTTGCCCCTACCGGAAGTAGCGTGACGTAGTCAGTTGAACATATACGCAAAGTTCCCTATTGTTTACAATGATGGCCGCATGAAGTGAGAGAGATTCGGACCGAGAAAGCGACAATTTCCCCATTAATTTGAGCGAGGATGAAAGATTTGTGGATGAGTAAAGTGCAAGTGAAGGACTAGTGGGGAGTTGAAGCTATTCAGATAGGGAAGATGCTGTGAGAGCCGGGGGTGACCTGATATTCAGCTGGGAATGACTACAACAGTAAATAAACACAAGACATATATATACTCTATTAGCCACAACACAACCAGGCTTATATTTAATATGCCACAAATTAATCCTGCATAATAACACCTGCGTGTTTGTTACGCTAGCTCCTAGCTCCTCTGCTAGCTCCTAGCTCCATAGAACACGCCAATACAATTCAAACACCTGATCAACACACACAATCACTCAGCCCAAAAGACCGTTCACCTAACCCAAGGTTCATAAAGCTTATATATTTTTAAAAAGTTACGTACGTGACGCGCACATACGGTCAAGCTGTCAAATGTTTAGCAGCCAAGGCTGCATACTCACGGTACCTGATATTCAGCTGGGAATGACTACAACAGTAAATAAACACAAGACATATATATACTCTATTAGCCACAACACAACCAGGCTTATATTTAATATGCCACAAATTAATCCTGCATAAAAACACCTGTGTGTTTGTTACGCTAGCTCCTAGCTCCTCTGCTAGCTCCTAGCTCCATAGAACACGCCAATACAATTCAAACACCTGATCAACACACACAATCACTCAGCCCAAAAGACCGTTCACCTAACCCAAGGTTCATAAAGCTTATATATTTTTAAAAAGTTACGTACGTGACGCGCACGTACGGTACGGTACGTGTTATGCTAGCTCCTAGCTCCTCTGCTAGCTCCTAGCTCCATAGAACACGCCAATACAATTCAAACACATGATCAACACACACAATCACTCAGCCCAAAAGACCGTTCACCTAACCCAAGGTTCATAAAGCTTATATATTTTAAAAAAGTTACGTACATACGCAAAAAAAAGCCAAAGCTGCATACTCACAGTAGCACGTCTGCGTCTTTGTCATCCAAATCAAAGTAATCCTGGTAAGAGTCTGTGTTGTCCCAGTTCTCTACAGGCGTCTGTGTATCCAAATCAAAAGTCCTCCTGGTTAGAGTCTCTGTTATCCGAGTTCTTCCATCTTGACTGCATCTTTCGGGAATGTAAACAAAGAAGCGCCGGCTGTGTACTGTTGTGGCTGACTACGTTCGAAAAATACGTCCATTTCGCACCGACAACTTTCTTCTTTGCTTGCTTGGCTTCCTTCTCCATAATGCAATGAACATGATTGAAACAGATTCACGAACACAGATGTCCAGAATACTGTGGAATTATGAAATGAAAACAGAGCTTTTTCGTATCGGCTTCAATGTGGAAGGCATACCCGTGTTCGCCGGGCTACGTCACACGCATACGTCATCCGCAGAGGCGTTTCGAACCGGAAGTTTAGCGGCAAATTTAAAATGTCACTTTATAAGTTAACCCGGCCGTATTGGCATGTGTTATAATGTTAAGATTTCATCATTGATATATAAACTATCAGACTGCGTGGTCGGTAGTAGTGGGTTTCAGTAGGCCTTTAAGAGGTTGTTCAAATTAATAGTGCTTACACAGTACAAAGAAGAATTATGAGAAATACTTTCAACCTTATTGAAAATAAGATATTCTTCATCTCAGTATATTAATGGCTGAATTAATTAATTACATATTACAAAACTGTTGTATATACTAATTCACAGATGTTATTTTATTATAAAAAGGTCAGTAAATGATGTATATATTTGTAAACGCTCTGAAGTGGGAAAGGGGTAGGATTAAATAAGCTTTACTTCTTCCTACTCCTTTTCGGACATGATGTAAAGTGAAATGAATGAAACTGTTATGTGTTATGCTGTAAGTGTGTTCATGCATGAAATAAACTAAAGAAAGAAAGAAAGCACTAGTTTATTAGACAGACCTGCAAACTCTGGAGTGGTGTAGGCTACAAGATAACGTTAACATTATCAGACACATCGTTAGCCACTGACTATGCTTAGGTAACGTTAGTCTAGCTAACATTACTGCAGTCCTGGTTGACATAAGAGGTAACATTATTTTAGCCTTAAGGCTACAAGTGAGAAAATATGGAAATTATTTGGCAACAGTTAACGTTAGTTACTCACCGCCACTGCAGGTAAGAGGGGCGCGCTTCGTCATCTCTGTCGCTGCTTCTCCACGTGTCGAAGACACGACACGGTTCTCGAACGTTCAGGTTATGTGCAGCCTGAAAATGTTTCAACATGCTTGTTGTACTTCCCCCCTTACATGAGAGCAAAGCCTGACAATAATTGCATATTGCCTTTTCCTCGTCGTATTTTTTTGTAAAATAGCCATGCCTTGAGGCGTTTTTTCCCGTCCATTATTTTTGCTGCTTGTGTGACATCACAGGAAGTGACGTAGCTCAGTCATTAGACTGAGCTACGTCATTTCCTGTGATGTCCCACAGGGCATTTCCTGTGGGGCGGGATTCGTTCTCAGGGATTCGAATAAAGAATCAACTCTTTTTCTTTACTATAGTGGCCTCGATAACGGGAACCGGTTCTCAAAAAGGGATTCGACTCCATGGAATCGGTTCTTTTCTTATCGAACAACCGGGAGGACCGGTTTCGAACATCATCCCTAGTCATCAGTGTTTGAACCTGACAATGTGTGCTTAATTCAACGTTGATTGATGATGGTAGATTAATCTGTGCACACACTTTAATATATGCAAATTGATATTGTGTGTACGTTTTGTGGATTTGAGCATACAGTACAGGCCTAAAGTTTGGACACACCTTCTTCTCATTCATTGTGTTTTCTTTATTTTCATGACTATTTACATTGTAGATTGTCACTGAAGGCATCAAAACTATGAATGAACACATGTGGAGTTATGTACTTAACAAAAAAAGGTGAAATAAGTGAAAACATGTTGTATATTCTTGTTTCTTCAAAATAGCCACCCTTTGCTCTGATTACTGCTTTGCACACTCTTGGCATTCTGTCGGTGAGCTTCAAGCGCACCTGTGAAGTGAAAACCATTTCAGGTGACCACCTCTTGAAGCTCATCAAGAAAATGCCAGGAGTGTGCAAAGCAGTAATCAAAACAAAGGGTGCGGCTATTTTGAAGAAACTAGAATATAAAACATGTTTTCAGTTATTTCACCTTTTTTTGTTAAGTACATAACTCCACATGTGTTCATTTATAGTTTTGATGCCTTTAGTGACAATCTACAAATACAGAGTGGGCCAAAATGTAAAACTGAACAAAGCCGCGGGCCAAGGTTGAACTAATTAACCTTTTAATAGGGACCCAAACAAGTTTTGCATTGAATATTGAACAAGTAAGGCTTATATAACTTTATAGTGACATGCAAAATCGAGTTTCAAATAATAATAATAATTTAAAAAAATATCAATGGCATATCAAATACAATTTAAATAAAAATTGAATGCCTCTTTTCTATTTGCAGCCTTCTGAGGTAAATATCAACATTAACTTTTTCCACAGGCTAATAAATTTTAAAATAAAATAACAATTAATAAACCAACCATTCGGGACTTTAAAGGCCTACTGAAATGAATTTTTTTTATTTAAACGGGGATAGCAGATCTATTCTATGTGTCATACTTGATCATTTCGCGATATTGCCATATTTTTGCTCAAAGGATTTAGTATAGAACAACGACGATAAAGATTGCAACTTTTGGTATCTGATAAAAAAAAGGCTTGCACCTACCGGAAGTAGCGTGACGTAGTCAGTTGAACATATACGCAAAGTTCCCTATTGTTTACAATGATGGCCGCATGAAGTGAGAGAGATTCGGACCGAGAAAGCGACAATTTCCCCATTAATTTGAGCGAGGATGAAAGATTTGTGGATGAGTAAAGTGCAAGTGAAGGACTAGTGGGGAGTTGAAGCTATTCAGATAGGGAAGATGCTGTGAGAGCCGGGGGTGACCTGATATTCAGCTGGGAATGACTACAACAGTAAATAAACACAAGACATATATATACTCTATTAGCCACAACACAACCAGGCTTATATTTAATATGCCACAAATTAATCCTGCATAAAAACACCTGCGTGTTTGTTATGCTAGCTCCTAGCTCCTCTGCTAGCTCCTAGCTCCATAGAACACGCCAATACAATTCAAACACCTGATCAACACACACAATCACTCAGCCCAAAAGACCGTTTACCTAACCCAAGGTTCATAAAGCTTATATATTTTTAAAAAGTTACGTACGTGACGCGCACATACGGTCAAGTTATCGAATGTTTAGCAGCCAAGGCTGCATACTCACGGTACCTGATATTCAGCTGGGAATGACTACAACAGTAAATAAACACAAGACATATATATACTCTATTAGCCACAACACAACCAGGCTTATATTTAATATGCCACAAATTAATCCTGCATAATAACACCTGCGTGTTTGTTATGCTAGCTCCTAGCTCCTCTGCTAGCTCCTAGCTCCATAGAACACGCCAATACAATTCATACACCCGATCAACACACACAATCACTCAGCCCAAAAGACCGTTCACCTAACCCAAGGTTCATAAAGCTTATATATTTTTAAAAAGTTACGTACGTGACGCGCACGTACGGTACGGTACGTGTTATGCTAGCTCCTAGCTCCTCTGCTAGCTCCTAGCTCCATAGAACACGCCAATACAATTCAAACACATGATCAACACACACAATCACTCAGCCCAAAAGACCGTTCACCTAACCCAAGGTTCATAAAGCTTATATATTTTAAAAAAGTTACGTACATACGCAAAAAAAAGCCAAAGCTGCATACTCACAGTAGCACGTCTGCGTCTTTGTCATCCAAATCAAAGTAATCCTGGTAAGAGTCTGTGTTGTCCCAGTTCTCTACAGGCGTCTGTGTATCCAAATCAAAAGTCCTCCTGGTTAGAGTCTCTGTTATCCGAGTTCTTCCATCTTGACTGCATCTTTCGGGAATGTAAACAAAGAAGCGCCGGCTGTGTACTGTTGTGGCTGACTACGTTCGAAAAATACGTCCATTTCGCACCGACAACTTTCTTCTTTGCTTGCTCGGCTTCCTTCTCCATAATGCAATGAACATGATTGAAACAGATTCACGAACACAGATGTCCAGAATACTGTGGAATTATGAAATGAAAACAGAGCTTTTTCGTATCGGCTTCAATGTGGAAGGCATACCCGTGTTCGCCGGGCTACGTCACACGCATACGTCATCCTCAGAGGCGTTTCGAACCGGAAGTTTAGCGGCAAATTTAAAATGTCACTTTATAAGTTAACCCGGCCGTATTGGCATGTGTTATAATGTTAAGATTTCATCATTGATATATAAACTATCAGACTGCGTGGTCGGTAGTAGTGGGTTTCAGTAGGCCTTTAAACTGCTCAGTTTGCAACACACTGATCTAATCTGATGTGCCCAAGCCAGATACCTGCCATCTTTTCTTGGATGCTAGTTCATTAATGTCGGGGCTCAGGCTTTGAGCTGAGGCAACCTTCATTATCGAACTAAGGTGTTCATCAGTCATTATATCTCGTAGTCCACCCGGGCCACAGTCTTGGGGGCGTGCCTTTAACGTCCTCTACGAGCTGTCGTCACGTCCGCTTTTCATCCATTCTAACAACGTGCCGGCCCAGTCACAAGATATGTGCGGCTTCTGTACGCACACACATGCGAATGCAACGCACACTTGATCAACAGCGATACACATTACACTGAGGGTGACCGTATAAACAACTTTAACACTGTTAGAAATATACGCCACACTGTGAATCCACACCAAACAAGAATGACAAACACATTTCGGGAGAACATCCGCACCGTAGCACAACATAAACACAACAGAACAAATACCCAGAACCCTTTGAAGTACTAACTCTTCCAGGACGCTACACAATACACCCCCGCTACCACCAAATCCCACCCCCACCCACCCACACACACACACACACACCTTGTAGCGTCCCGGAAAAGTTAGTGCTGCAAAGGATTCTGGGTATTTGTTCACTTGTGTGTGCGTGCAGAAGCTGCACATATTATGTGACAGGGCCAGCACTCGTTGGACTGGATGAATAGCGGATGTGACGATTTTCGGGAGGGGCACTGAAATTTGGGAGTCTCCCGGGAGGGTTGGCAAGTATGAGAATTAGCGGTGAATGCGGTGATACCGCGGCACCGCCGCTGTATATAAACGGCGGGCCAGCTCTAGTGTTAATTTGATATCGCCTCAAGGGCCAAGTGAAATTACACGGCGGGCCAAATTTGGCCCACGGGCCAGAGTTTGACACCCAGGATGTAAATAGTCATGAAAATAAAGAAAACGCATTGAACGAGAAGGTGCGTCCAAACTTTTAGCCTTTACTGTATATCGGTTTTTGGTAGGGAATACACAAACGTTTTAATACATGAGGCCCCAGGCCACCTGGAAGGTGTAGTTTCAGGCAGATCAATTCATGTTGTTGGTGTTGAAAGTCAGACATTCTAGAGGCGGTAAAAGCACCACTGAAGAAGACTACAATTCCTCCCCAGCTATAGACATCTGAAGAAGTAACCAAACATCATTTTACTGTTCATGAAACGTTTCAGATACACAGAAGACATGGGGTCATGAGGAGATAATATTATGCCCCAGATAATCCCACTTTGTCCGAATACCTCGGATATTTGTGAAAGAAGCAGCGAATTTATTTCCAAGAGGTCCTGGGTTTTAGTGGATGTGGCCACATATGAGCAACATACCACAAATTAAACAGCTGCTTGGTTGTTCTACCTTGTGTCTTCTTGTATGTTTTAGTGCATCAGCATTTAGATGGAACCTCTTACAGCACACTAAACAACTAAATCGTTTTTCACCTGTGTGTCTTCTCATGTGTTTGTTCAAAATGCTTTTTATAGAAAAACGTTTGCCACAAACTGAGCAGTTATATGGTTAAAACTCTACTATGCAAAGCGAAAGCCATTCATCAACAACACCCAGAAACGCCGCCGGCTTGGCTGTGCCCGAGCTCATCTAAGATGGACTGATGCAAAGTGGAAAAGTGTTCTGTGGTCTGACGAGTCCACATTTCAAATTGTTTTTGCAAACTGTGAACGTCGTGTCCTCCGGACCAAAGAGGAAAAAAAACATCCGGATTGTTCTAGGCGCAAAGTTAAAAAGCCAGCATGTGTGATGGTATGGGGGTGTATTAGTGCCCAAGACATGGGTAACTTACACATCTGTGAAGGCACCATTAATGCTGAAAGGTACATACAGGTTTTGGAGCAACATATGTTGCCATCCAAGCAACGTTACCATGGACGCCCCTGCTTATTTCAGCAAGACAATGCCAAGCCATGTGTTATAACAGCGTGGCTTCATAGTAAAAGAGTGTGGGTACTAGACTGGCCTGCCTGTAGTCCAGACCTGTCTCCCATTGAAAATGTGTGGTGCATTATGAAGCCTAAAATACCACAACTGTTGAACAACTTAAGCTGTACATCAAGCAAGAATTGGAAAGAATTCCACCTGAAAAGCTTCAAAAATTGGTCTCTTCAGTTCTCAAACATTTACTGAGTGTTGTTAAAAGGAAAGGCCATGTAACACAGTGGTAACAATTCCCCTGTGACAACTTTTTTGCAATGTGTTGCTGCCATTAAATTCTAAGTTCATGATTATTTGCAACAAAAAAAAATGTGTTTCTTATTTCGAACATTAAATATCTTGTCTTTGCAGTCTATTCAATTGAATATAAGTTGAAAATGATTTGCAAATCATTGTATTCTGTTTTTATTTACCATTTACACAACGCGACAACTTTACTGGTTTTGGGTTTTGTACATGTTTAAAATACAAAAGTCACTAATTGAAATCCAATTGCAATTTTTGAGGGAAAAATCGCAATTGGGTTCCTTCACAAAATTGTGCGGTCCTAACAGGAAACATATTTAATAGGATCAAAGTACAGATCATATGTGATGTGCAAATGCAATGAAGCAACATTGTAGTGATGTGTCCTGGCCTGGCAGATCGATTCATGAAAAAAGCATCACTGAAGAAGACTACAATTCCTCCCCAGCTCGACTCACCAAGTCTGTCTCGTCTGAAGAAGGAGTAACCAAGCGCTACAAGCATCATCTATCTTCCTATTCAGGAAAATATCAGACACACAGAAGACATGGGGTCGCGAGGAGATACATTTATGCCCCAAACAATCACAGTTTGTACAAATAACTCAAATGTTTTTGTAAGAAGCAGTAAACTTCATTTGAGAAGATCCTGCGATTGGGTAGATGTCGCCACATATGAGCAACATACCACAAACTAATCAGCTGATTGGTTGTTGTACCTGGTGTGTTCTTATGTGTGTCAATGCGTCTGCATTGTGGCGGTATCTTTTGCCGCAGACTGAACAACTAAATGTTTTTTCTCCTGTGTGTGTTTTCATGTGTTGAGTCAAATTGCTCTTTCGAGAAAATGTTTTACCACAAAGTGAACAATGAAATGGTTTTTCGCCTGTGTGTATACACATGTGTCGAAATAAACCCTGTCTAGAAACAAGGACTTTACTGCAAACTGAGCAATTAAATGTTTTTTGCCCTCTGTGTGTTTCCATGTGTTGAGTTAAACGTCTCTTAATAGAAAAGCTCCTGCCACAAACTGAACAGCAAAATGGTTTTTCACCCGTGTGTGTTCTCATGTGTTCAGTCAAACGGCTCTTTTTAATAAAGCCTTTACAACAAACTGAGCAACTAATGGCTTTTTCTCCTGTGTGGATTGTCTTGTGTTGGGTCAAATTACACTTAGTCGTAAAGCTTTTATGGCAAACCGAGCAATTAAATGGTTTTTCTCCTGTGTGTGTTCTCATGTGTTGAGTCAAACTGCTCTTTCTAGCAAAGCCTTTACCACAAACAGAACAAGTAAATGGTTTTTCTCCTGTGTGTGCTCTCACATGTTGAGTCAAACTGCTCTTTTTAGTGAAGCTTTTAGCACAAAATGAGCAGCTCACACATTTTTCACCTTCCTTCTTTTTTGAGTATTCAGAGTGTTTGTTGTCAGTGTGAGTCCTCATATCACCTTCACAGTCTGTATCGCTGCTCAAAGGTTCTTCAACATCGTCTTCAGCCTCACTTTCTGATAGTGGAGCTAAGAAGTTGTCTACTTGTGGTTTCTCTTCATCATCTTCAGGCTTCACAGAGACAACAGTCAGTGGTAACTTGGTGAGATCAGCTTCTTGCAATCCAAGAAAAAAATCTCCTTCCTGAGTGATCCAGAGTTCCTCCTCTTCCTTTTTAATGTAGGGTGGTTGTGGAGTCTCCTGCTTCAAAGGGGAGCTCCCCCCTGACTGAGAGGGAAGTTCTTCTGGATGACCAATCAGCTGCTGAACGTCTGTGGGACACAAACAACACAAAGACATTTTACACACTTTCTTCTATGTACTGTATGTGTGTGTAGTGTTTCATGGCCATTCATTTAGTGCCTTGCCAGAATGATGGATCAATGTTTACATGACTTGGCTTAAACTCAGTCAATTGAAGCTAAAATCACAGAAAATAAGAAAACACCGGTTTCAATGGACTAATGGATACTACAATCGGGCAGTGGAGAAAAATTCCATATGGAATTATATCACAACATGTTTCCATAAATATATATATTTTTAAAATGTCGACATTAAAGTAGATTACTTTTTTTTACATATAAGTGCCAAAAAATGTGATCCACTGTCTGTACAATTGCAATGAATGGAAATTGATCATTTGAATTACTTTGACATAGTTGCTCCCATGAATGATTATTTTCATTTAGTGTACATATATAAAACCTGTATTTTAACATTTTCAGTGAATTTTGCAATATATCTCCATGTCACACTTTTCTATTCAAATTTCTATTTTAAAAAGGGGTCATGTCATGATTGTTTCTCTACAACTAAAACACTTCCTGGTGGTCTACATAACATGTAATAGTTGTTCTTTGGGGGGGAAATGTGCATGGATTTTGTTTTACAGACTTATGTTCATTTTGCTTCCTTTTAAAGGGGAGCTGCACTTTTTTTTGGAATGTTGCCTATCGTTCACAATCATTATGAGAGACAATAACTCATGTCTTTTTAGGGGGAGGGTTTAAAAAAAAGATGCGGCTAATGGGGGCCACTGTTGTAGCCTTCAAAGCCCTCTAAAACAACTTCAAAACTTTCCATTAACGTTTTATTTACACACTGCAAGTATATATATAATGTAGTAACAGACACCTTCATAATAACATGTAATATGTACAATATACACACTGTAAGTATATATATAATGTAGTAACAGACACCTTCATAATAATATGTAATATGTACTATATGCACACTGCAAGTATATATATAATGTAGTAACAGACACCTTCATAACAATATGTAATATGTACAATATACACACTGCAAGTATATATATAATGTAGTAACAGACACTTTCATAACAATATGTAATATGTACAATATACACACTGCAAGTATATATATAATGTAGTAACAGACACCTTCATAACAATATGTAATATGTACAATATACACACTGCAAGTATATATATAATGTAGTAACAGACACCTTCATAATAACATGTAATATGTACAATATACACACTGTAAGTATATATATAATGTAGTAACAGACACCTTCATAATAATATGTAATATGTACTATATGCACACTGCAAGTATATATATAATGTAGTAACAGACACCTTCATAACAATATGTAATATGTACAATATACACACTGCAAGTATATATATAATGTAGTAACAGACACTTTCATAACAATATGTAATATGTACAATATACACACTGCAAGTATATATATAATGTAGTAACAGACACCTTCATAACAATATGTAATATGTACAATATACACACTGCAAGTATATATATAATGTAGTAACCGGCATCGTCATAACAATATGTAATATGTACAATATGCACACTGCAAGTATATATATAATGTAGTAACAGACACCTTCATAATAATATGTAATATGTACTATATGCACACTGCAAGTATATATATAATGTAGTAACAGACACCTTCATAATAATATGTAATATGTACTATATGCACACTGCAAGTATATATATAATGTAGTAACAGACACCTTCATAATAATATGTAATATGCACAATATACACACTGCAAGTATATATATAATGTAGTAACAGACACCTTCATAATAATATGTAATATGTACAATATACACACTGCAAGTATATATATAATGTAGTAACAAGACACCTTCATAACAATATGTAATATGTACAATATACACACTGCAAGTATATATATAATGTAGTAACAGACACTTTCATAACAATATGTAATAAGTACAATATACACACTGCAAGTACATATATAATGTAGTAACAGACACCTTCATAACAATATATAATATGTACAATATACACACTGCAAGTATATATATAATGTAGTAACAGACACTTTCATAACAATATGTAATATGTACAATATACACACTGCAAGTATATATATAATGTAGTAACAGACACCTTCATAATAATATGTAATATGTACAATATACACACTGCAAGTATATATATAATATAGTAACAGACACTTTCATAACAATATGTAATAAGTACAATATACACACTGCAAGTATATATATAATGTAGTAACAGACACCTTCATAATAATATGTAATATGTACAATATACACACTGCAAGTATATATATAATTTAGTAACAGACAGCTTCATAACAATATGTAATATGTACAATATACACACTGCAAGTATATATATAATGTAGTAACAGACACTTTCATAACAATATGTAATATGTACAATATACACACTGCAAGTATATATATAATGTAGTAACAGACACCTTCATAACAATATGTAATATGTACAATATACACACTGCAAGTATATATATAATGTAGTAACGGACATCGTCATAACAATATGTAATATGTACAATATGCACACTGCAAGTATATATATAATGTAGTAACAGACACCTTCATAACAATATGTAATATGTACAATATACACACTGCAAGTATATATATAATGTAGTAACAGACACTTTCATAACAATATGTAATATGTACAATATACACGCTGCAAGTATATATATAATGTAGTAACAGACACCTTCATAACAATATGTAATATGTACTATATGCACGCTGCAAGTATATATATAATGTAGTAACAGACACCTTCATAATAATATGTAATATGTACAATATACACACTGCAAGTATATATATAATGTAGTAACAGACACCTTCATAACAATATGTAATATGTACAATATACACACTGCAAGTATATATATAATGTAGTAACAGACACTTTCATAACAATATGTAATATGTACAATATACACACTGCAAGTATATATATAATGTAGTAACCGACATCGTCATAACAATATGTAATATGTACAATATGCACACTGCAAGTATATATATAATGTAGTAACAGACACCTTCATAACAATATGTAATATGTACAATATACACACTGCAAGTATATATATAATGTAGTAACAGACACTTTCATAACAATATGTAATATGTACAATATACACACTGCAAGTATATATATAATGTAGTAACAGACACCTTCATAACAATATGTAATATGT